>NC_056732.1:1868830393-1868880558 GCF_019279795.1 Protopterus annectens
AAAGGACCAATAGAGTTCTCTAGAAAACCAGTTCTAGCTCTGGATATTCCATCCAACCTGTAATGTTTGGTGAAAGTATGTAGAGAAGTCCAGGTAGCTGCCTCAAGAATGGAATTAGTGTCCAAACCCTTAAAAAAAGCACCAGAATAAGCCATAGTCTTAGTAGAATAAGCCTTATCAGTAAAAGGAAGGGTCTTTCCATGAAAAGTATAACAAAAAGAAATAGCTTTGAGATCCAAGAAGAAATTGTCTACTTGGACACAGGCAATGCCAAATACCTGAGATGAAAAGAAACAAAAAGCTAATCAGATTTTCTGATAGCCTTAAATCTTATCCATATAAAATCTGAGTTGCCTATGAACATCCAGGGTGTGTAGAACCTTCTCACTAGCAGACAAAGGTGAGCGGGGGGTGGGAAAATGAATAGATTGATTAAGTAATATCTCATTCAGAACTTTGAGCATAAATGAAGGATTAGTATGCAAGGACATCCTGGCCTTATGAAAAAACATGAATAAAAAACGGACTCCGTTCGAACAAACCTTATGAAAAAACAAATAGGAGAAGATGCCATAAGGGCTTTAAGCTCAGACAACTGTCTAGCTGAGCTAAGGGCTAACAACCAGTCTTCCAAGAAAAGTCTTGGAAGGAAACGGAAGCCTCAGGCTCAAAAGGTGGCAGAGTGAATTTCTCCAAAACAAAATTAAGATCCCAGGGAGGAAGAATAGGCTTCTTGGGGGGGGGGGTCTAATGTGAAGGACACCTTTAAGACACTGTTTTGCCTCATAACTAAAAGCTAAAGGAGGAGATAAAGGCAGACAAGCATAGACAGCTGACAAGGAGGCCTTAACAGAGGAATAGGCCAACCCAGCATTGAGCAATTCACACAAATAGGAAAGAACCACAGGAACATCCATCATGAGTGGATCCAGGTTATGTGAAAGACACCATACAGAAAACCTCTTCCATTTGGATAAGTAGGGTTTCCTAGTATTCGGTTTCCTGGCCTCCTGTATAACCCTAAGCACATCCTCAGAGAAAAAGTGCCTGAAAGGAATCAGAATCCAGTAACTCACAGAGTCAGATGATGATTTGACAGGTGGGGATGGATGAGAAATCCTTAGTCTTATGTGAGTAGGTCCATTCTGTGAAGTAACTTGTCATGATTGCACTTGGCTAAATGCAGAATAAGAGGCAATCAATGCTGTCTTGGCCAAAAGGGTGTCACCAGCAAGAGTTTTGGTTTGTCCTGTTGAATCTTGAAGAGGACTTTTGGAATGCAAAAAAGAGGGGAAATGCATATAGAAACATCCCCTTCCAAAAAACTGAAAATGTGTTCATCTTCCAAACCAGAGGACTTTGGCACAACATTGAGGAACTTGTTTGTTTATAGGGGAGGTAAATATATCTATTTGAGGTGTACCCCATGTAGCATCCCCCCTCTGGGACAGTAATCCAAGAGCCTCAGTCCTTACCACTGGCACCTGTGGGGAACATTCACTGTGGGAAGAATAGGTACACACACAGTATTTTCAGATGCAGCTCTTGCATCAAGTGCAATTTCCCTTTAGAGCACACAAGGAACACACTTAGCCCGGGGTCAGGGTTTCTCTGTCTGTCTCTCCCCACATCCCCAGTAAGGCTTTCCACTGGCACAGCTATAGAATTGTGTCCTCAGTCAAGTGTTCCAAGGCAGGTCCCCCACCACTCTGTCTGTGAAGCCAGTGCTTTGCGCCCCTGCTCCAAGCAGCTGACATACACACACACACACACACACACACACGCACACACACACACACACACACACACACACACACACACACACACACACACACACACACACACACACACACACACACACACACACACACACACACACATCACCTAAGAAGGGCTGGCACAGATTTGCTAGCTATTCCCCCTTCTGCTCAGTCTATAGGGTAGTTATTGTCATCACAACACTCCACAGCCAGCTACTCTAAGGTACTTACAATGGTACCCAATTATACTGTGTACAATTAATATTAATACAAATGGTAGTTTGACTAACAGTAAGGTTTTCAGGAGTGGCCATAGTTGTCACTAAATAGATATAAGTACTCTCAAAGATTAAAATATTATGTAAAAGATCAGACACAATGGAAAGTTTAAATATATTTAATAATAAACAATACAAGAACAAACATACTAAATATCTATTTACAAAAAACACCAGAGCTTTAATCACAGCAGATATTAAAAATAACACAGATGAATAGATTCAAACAGTTACAGAAAAACAGTACTTAACTAATCTTAGTATATTTTCCTGTCTGCTCTAAAGATTACGAATCCCTGATTAGTCACTGAAGCAAGGCAAAATGAAGTAGGTGAAGGGTTCTTCTATGTCAGGCTTCCAAAACAGAGTGCTCAGTATGACTGAGAGACTTCTAAATATTATTTCTGGGATAGCTTACAGAATGATATCACATCTGATAATTTCACTTCTGGTTCCCATGCAAACCCTCAACTCCCATTGCTGTAAGGATTTTAGGACCTATGTGTTAACATACACACAGATAGAGCTTTGCTCAGATCTGGTGCAGCTGCTGGAAGTAAAAAACAATAAAACAATTCCACTCTCCCTACAGGAGCTAAAACTATTCTCTAATGCAGACATTGTGTCTTTGACACCATTTAAAACCGTGGAATAACATATTAATGGCTTAACCCATAAAGTAATTGAATTTCAGATATATTTTAAAGTTGGCTAGACTGAGATTAGCCTCCTGTATTCCAGTTTCCTCTGTTAAAATATATACATTTAAACAGTTACAACACTGCATATACATTTCTTTTCTTCCCAGCAGCATTTGCAACACAAAAAACTGTATAAATCAATTTGATATACAAATGACATAGTTATTTACAAAATTCCAGCTAGCTGTGCTGGCATATGTTATACATCCACTTCTCTACTTCCCCTGGCATAGCTGGAAGTACCTATCATCACACCCCACTTGTGGAAAATGTCCAGAAGCAGATCCCTGTGAAGCATCCATTCATGTGACTGACTCAGGAACCTGCTCAGAAAGTCTGCCACATTGTTTTTACATGGGGGGTATAAACTGCCTGCAAAGTCACATGATACTGAACTGCAAGCTCCCATACCAGGACAGCTAGACTGCAAATAAGGTAAGATTTTGTTCCCCCATTTGTTTACATACCTCAGGACTGTTGAGAGGATAGAGGGAAAACAGAGGCTGGAAGACTTAAGGGCCAGCGGAAGCGCTTTCATCTATTTGATGTTGATATGTTCTTTTTCTGATGAGAGGACCACACCCCTGTACTTTTATTGTGCCAAAAGCTGCTCTGCAACCTAACTCTGAAGCATCTGTGAAGAGTTCTTGAGAGGGAAGAGGGAGGTCCAAGGAAAGGCATATATTCAGAGACAACTACTGAATCCACCACTGAAGTTCCTTCTTTAGACAGGGAAGAAGTAGAACTTGAAATTATAGTGGATGTGCACGGTTGAAGCCAAACTGATTTTAGAAACCACTGAAATTTCCTCATGTGGAGTTTGGCTAAAAGCAGCATATGGATGGTGGATGCCATAAATTCCAGAAGATGTAGAAACTCTGGCTGTAACATAGATCAGAAGAAGGTTTTGAAAGAAGGAAGTAAGAATCAAGTCTTTTGGAGGAGGCAGTTATGTCAGCATAGGTTGTGTCTGAATCTTGCACCCCAGGAAGACATGATCTTGAGAAAGGATAAGAGTGGACTATTTGAAATTATATTGCGAACCCCAGATTTTGCAAAAGAGTAAAGGGAAAGTGAAAATTTTGCAGTAATGTCTGTGGAGAAGATGCTTGAAACAGGAGATGGTCCATTGAAGGGAAAACTTGAATGCCTTGAAGCCTGCAAAAAGCAATTACAGGAGCTAGGCATCTTGATATCCAGAGACGCCATGAAAGTCTGAGGATGGATTAATTAATTTCTTTATTTAACATTTGTTTACCGGGAAAGTGCAACTTGGAACAAAGTCAATTTTCAGCAGAGGCCCTAGGAGAAATGCTCCAGATGCATGTCTTTGTAACATGGGAGGAAACTGGAGCACCTGGAGGAAACCCACACGAACACAGGGAGGACATGCAGACTCCTCACAGAAGGCACCCTAGCCGAGAATCAAACTGGAGAGCCTCTTGCTGTGAGGCGACAATGCTACCCCAGCACCACTGCACCGTCCAGGGAAAGGGGAACAAGATTTGAAGAGACAGAATGCAGACAGCATGCAAAAGGAAGGGACAATTAGAAAGGTGGTTAAGTGTGAAAGATCCAGAATGGGTCTTTAAGGATCCTCCTTTCTGGGCATGAGAAAGATTTTGGAATAAAACTGTTTTCCTCTGTGGGCCTAAGGAACCTCTTGAATAGTTCCCTGGTGTAACAGTTCTTAAAGCACCTCTGGGAATAAATGTAACTGTTTCTGAGGTGGTTGAGGAATGTCCATGGAGAGAGAAAGGGATTTCCAAACCATGAACTACCAGTTTTAAATTATGGAAAGAACCCATGAGTCTTGAGTTACTCTTGACCAAACTGGAAGAGACAGGGAAAGATGAAAAAAGAGAGCAAAATGAGGCTGTGAGAAGTGTGGTAGTCAGAGACTACCTGAACTGTCGGGAAAGGGCTGCTTTTGAGCAGGAGCAGTCTAAGAAGGCATAACTGGAGGAACCCACCTACCACTTTTCTTACTTTTAGGTAGAGGACGAGCATGTTTATTAACAAAAACTGGCTTGGAAGGATAGTTCCTTTGGAAAACGAGAGACAAAGAGATGTTTCAAATCCTCTAACTCCTTGTCTTTTTCCTGCAAGGACTTAAACAAATCAGAAGCAGCAGAATGAAACAAAGTATTATTATTCAGAGCAGCATCCATCAACTTTGCTTTAATGTCATGCAGAGTGGTGAGCTACCTGAGAGGAAGCCCCTACCAATGACAGGGCAGAAATTTTTCCCATGGAGTCAGGAAGGTCAGAAATAACTTGAGTAGTCTGGAAAAGGACAACCAAACCATCTCTAGTTGTATGAGTTTGGCAATTAATAGCACAAAAGGCCAGGCTGGCAGAAGTATAGACCTTCTTTTCCAGTCTTTCCACAGTTCTGCTTTCCTTACCAGATGGAAGAAGTTTAGTGGAAGGCAGTAATTTAGAGGCCATATCCAAAGCCACCAAGACCACCAATGGATCAGCAGATGAACACTAGCACTGAAATATGCAATTTTCAGGCACTTTACAGAACTGGCCAGGCTTCCTAGGAGCAGGGGGCTGAAAACCCAGATCCTGAGATGCTGAAAAAAGTATGCAATAAAGCAGGCAAAACTGGAGGGACAGAAGATGAAGGAGATTTGTAAGTGTTCATAATACCTCTTCTGCATATCTGAAACTTGGGAACAATCCCACTTAAAGAACTCCCTCATTTTAACAAGGGTATCTCCAAAAAATATCCTCAACAGGAGAATCTAGACTAGTAGATTCATTTTCAGGAGAAGCATACTCTAGAGGGGATGCAATCTGACTAGAATATGTTAAGGATTCCTCATCCAAACAAACCTCTCCATCAGAAGATTCCTGATCCCTGATTGTCCTGTGAGAGGAAGATGCCCAAGGTGAGGCTGGGACAGAGACCACCCCAAATGAGGCTTAACTCATTAACCCTGAGTACCTCCTGAGGGTGCCTTTGTGCTTACAAATGAGCGGTCTCTGAGGTGCCCGAAAAGTTATGTTGTTCCACCCATGCACCTTCCACAAGCGCTTTTAACTTTGTATTAAAGTTTTAGCTCCACTGTTACAAATTAAGTTGAAAAAGTACCTGAACTTTGTCAGTTACCTTCTCAACTTAGTTTTCAGTGTGCATTAACATCATGTTTGTATTGACAATTTACGATAAAATCGGCTTGCCATGCACTATGTATCTGCTTGCAAGCCAATTCTGTTTGTGTTGCAGGAAGCAAGTAGCGGCAGTCAATTGGATTCTTGCAATCCAAACTGCCACTTGCCTAACACCTCCACCCCCTGATCTAACTTTTCTTTTTTCTGTTACAATACATAGAGGGTCCTCCAGTAGCAATTCCCTTTCTTTTTCTGTTATTTGCTGTATTGCTGCTGGATCCTTCTATCTACTGTGACAGAACATTTATCTTCACCGTTTCAGGAGATCACTGGTAAGTCACCTCACAACTTAAATTCATTCCGCTCGAGCTACACATGTAAAGAAGTTCTGTACAGTCCATTTCACCTGTAATGTCTACTCCCCCATAATTCCTACTCTGCCTTCATGAAATGTACCAACTCACCACTGTTTACTGAACCCAGCTTGTATATGGCTGCATATGTTCCCTTTTTTTACTAGCATTCTTTTTTTCATAGAGCTGTTTAGCTTGTCCGTTACTTAGTGGTGGTACTGCTGGCATGTACCCTATGTGATGTAGGGTTGACTTCTTTAATTGCAGATCTAATAAAAACTAAAAAGGAACTATAAACTTACAAGCTTCAAGTTCAGTCTGAACACACAACTGTTGTGATAGCATTTCTTTTTTCTCGTGTCAGAGCTGTTTACTGTGGCCCAGTGGTACAAGGTTTAATTCCCCTTAACATTGCCTTTCAATATCGAGTTTCATACAGATTCATTCCCTGCAGCATTTGATTGCACCTTGGATCTACAGTCAAGACTTAACTTATTACTATCTGGGCATGGGTTTATTTTTGGAGGTTAGTTTAAGTTGATTTAAGTTACTATAGAGGGTTATAGTCTAAGGTTATTAGATTTCAATTTAATTGGGACCCATGCATATTTAGGTTCCCTGTTGATGGAGAGGTTTAAGGTACTTATGTGCCAGAACCTAAGTGCAAGCTTCCACAATGACCAATCCATATGTTCTGTCCCTCCATTTCATTGTGTTTTTACTTCAAACCATGTTTTTATATCAGCTCCCAGGTTTCAGCAAATAGGTCTCTGTTTCCCCAGATGTACAAGTGTGGCGGCTTAGTTGTACAGAACTGAGATGTAAGTCCGCATACACATGTGAAAAACCATGTGAGAAAATAATGTGAAAAAAACAATAGTAGACAGAGGAAAGCAGACTAATGTGAACTTTAAATGAAGTGAAACTCTGTCCGAACTTGGAGCTCCGTTTCAGAGAGTTCCCCTGTCTCTGTGCCCAGCTTGTGGTTGAGTGCTGTGCAAGACAGCGCAGCCTAGGCTGGTGTAGAAAGTAGCACTTCCTTAGCCCATTCTAGTCCATAGGTATATTACGGGAGAAGTGAGGGTCATGGCGCGATCGCCTAAAATGGGAGATGAGGTACAAGGATCCAAAAAGAGATCCAAGATGTCCCTAAGTAAATGAGCCAGATCTAAGTTATCACTGAAAATCTCATTTAAGTATCTACGAATGAAATGTAAGCACTATGTCATTCTATATCAGATGGGTAATTATGCCTGTAATAATCTGAACTCTCTTCATATGTTCTTGGACTCCATTGATTGGACTGAATTTTGTCAAACCAAATATGTAAATCATGTAATTTGTATACTAAGTAACCCTTTAGTCTAGCTCCAAAACTAATACTTCTCAGTACTAAAACATCACAGTAAGGTGGCAACATTCTACGTAACTACACAAAATTCTAAGTGCTTTTCTCAAGTTGGTTAATTTAATTGGTGAATTCAGTTAGTGGCAGGATGAAAGCAAAGGTGTAATATCTGTAATCAGCTTGGCTGGAAATGAAAGCTTTAAGTTATGGGTCTGTGTAGTAAATTAGATGAGCTTATATGTCACACATAAAGTTGTGTTTCTTGAGAGAGGGATTGTCAGAAAAAAAGACCCTGTTTTATCATCTGGGATACTTGAACTGCAAAATATAATGATGGCTGGTTAACAGCTGGTACAGAGGGTTATGGCTGCAAGCTGTAGTTCCTGAGGTATACAGTTAGATTCTTTCCATCCTTACTTACCTACTGCATAACCTTGAGCAACTCACCTAACCAGATATTGGTTCTGGGTTGCTCCTGACAAGAGAGTATGAACCTAAATGCATTATTACAATATAAGAAAATTAGTAGAAGAGCAGTATTACAGTGCAGCATCTTGTAAAAGGAGATGCTGACGGCTAATAGTGATACTTTAGTGTGGGTTGACAACTAAGGTACTGGCAGGAGAGACACGCATGTGTCCTTCAGCATTATATTAGCTATGAACAATAGGTTAGCCATGTTTTTATACCAATGTAGTTATTACAGTTGGAGAGATGGTTAATACAAATATTTATTAAGGCAAGGCAGGCAGATGGTTATAGAGAACTTATCTAAATAGACAGTGGGATAGAGTAATGCAATTTTTGTGGGGATATTAAGGGGATGAGCACATGATCCAAGACATTTTGTTTTCAATGTTTTTTAAGTTATTTCAGGCCAGTAATGCTGATTTGCTCTTGAGCACTTAGTGTTCAGATGGGTACTGTTCATAAAATAATGCTGCAACTGTGTTTGGTTTAGCCATGAATATGCAGGAACACAGCCATATGTGTAGTGAACGCTCTATTTCACCCACACTCTGGTCATATTTTTTCCCACTACCCAACACATCCTTCTGATGGGTCCTCTCTGGATTTTTCCTGAAGTCTGATGCCCCTGTCTTCACATGTTATCAAGAATGAAATGTTGCACTTAAGATATGTACTGGTTAGGGTTCAGGTAGAGTGGAAAGTCGGGTGGCTGTCAAGACCCAAGAAGTTAAGATTCGGGAGTCGACCTTCATAAAAGAGGCCAGTAACTAGCTGTTTGTGGATAATTGCTCCACCATGGTTAACGTACAAATACAGAAATAAATAAATAAATGAAATGTCCCACTTGGTGTAGATTATGATTTAATAATCCAGTATGTTTTAAATATTGTATTTTATGTTATTTAATTTCACATTTGTTAAAGATTATTGTTATGTCATATCAATGACAGCCTTTGGGGTATAAACACGAGCAGTAATTGTTGAAATATTATGATAATTACAACTTTAGGCTTTTGTGCTTCGCTCAAGCAATTTTGTTTGTATGCCAAAATGTCATCACTGTTGAATTTTACCAAGGAATTCAATTTATGTGTATTGTAGTCAATGAACAGATAATACTTTTAAGGGCAAGATGGTGGCTGAGCTGTTCCCAGCAAAGTAACTTATGAGAAACACAAGAATGTTGTTTGGCAAGTAATTGCATTACAGTTGCGATGAGATTGCTTGGGTGAATGTTTCGTGTTGGTGCATGTACATACCAGGACATGTTACTGAAGGGTCATTTGATGAAAGATTTCATTCTGGCACTTGTACATACATGCATCGTTTTATCGACCATGTCGCTTGGGGGAGTGCTTCATTTTGATGGGTGCACATAATAGCAAGTGTTACCGAATGGTCATTTAGGGGAATATTTCATTTTGGGGAGTGTGCATACCTCAATATTTTACTGAAGGGGTTGCTTGGGTGAATGTCTTATGCCTGTGCATGTGTATACCTGGGCATACTAACGAAGTGGTTGCTTGGGGAAATGCTTCATTGTGCATCAGGGAAGTGATTGTGCATACATTATCAGACTGCTGAAGTGACCACCAGGCAACATAGTTTACTGTGTCATTTGATGCTTCTGCATATACAGTTGGACAGAGACAATTTTTCGTTGCAGGCAAAGGCAGAAAATCTATAAAATAATACGTGTCTGCATATATTGTGGGAGTTTGGCATACCTTACAGACACAAGATATTGGCCAGACAGACCATTTCTTTGATTATTTATTTATGTGTTGTAGTTAACTGTTTTTTTTTGTAGTTAACCAAAGTGTGTTTGCATAAATAGTTGGCATGGTTGTTTGTTGCTGTTTTTTCTGACAGATGGGCTTAGTAATACAGAACTTCATCCCTTAGGTCCATTGCTGAATGGACACATGTAAAGAGAAAAGGCATAGGAAGACAGCTGACACTGAAGGAGATTGTGAGACTGTAGTGGTATCAGCTGTCTGAGTGGGTAACCAGCACTGGTATCGGACAGATCAGATGGCCTTGCCTGCCACTGTCCCGTGCCTGTCCTGGGTTCATTAGTGGAGTGGCGGTCCTTACCTTGCTTTTTCTCTTTACGTGTACCCATTCAGCAGTATGTTGGCTACACCAAGAATGTGTGTATTTACAATGATATCTGTCTACATGGTAAAACAGTAGACAAGCTATCTAGACCAGATAACATGCCTAGGTGTTCAACACTTTTCAGAAACCTCCATGGTTTTCATGCAAAAGTTAGGTCTGATCTTTCTTTGTTGTCTGATTGTTGGCATTGTTTAACCAGATATTTTTGACAATATTTCTGCCTTTTTAACTTCTGACTGTTATTGTAACCAGAGGGATGGTTAGGTGAGATAACCTGAATTAATACTTTTAAATGAATCAGCCAGATATGTTTGACATTTCTGCTTGTCTTATTATTATTATGATTATACTCTGTAGTTGCCTGAGTGAGATAAAGGTTATCACTAGGTGACTACTGACAGGATGGAGCTGCCATATTTTTGTGCATTTCTCCTGGTTTTGTCAGTCGTGTGTGGAATTTAGGTGGAAGGAAGGGCTCAGTAATTTCTAAGTGTTATATTGTTTGACTGAATGACTCGGGTCTTCTCCTTACTGACGATAATGAGTCTGTTTTACATAATACCTGCACAATGCCTACTCAACAGGTTATGTGCAGCAATTAGCACCTGTGTCTGAGCATGCATACCTTTGCAGTAATGAAAGGAAGGTCATTATCACATTAGCAATACGTGCAGTTACAATATAGCACTGAGTCATTATCACTTTTCTGGGAAAAGTCTCAGCTGCTGTCACTGTTATTCACATAAGTAGAAGTCATTATCACCTTGATGAATCTACAAGTCAGGTTGTGGTTTTTCTCTGGTTGGAGTCATTGCAAGTAACCCCCTCATTCTTCATCAACTGCCTACCCTCCTAAACCTCTGATTTTTTTCTTCGTATATATATATATATATATATATATATATATATATATATATATATGTATGTATGTACATAATGTACTTGCACATATATACATTGTTCACACACACATATATATATATATATATATATATATATATATATATATATATATATATATATATATATATATAATTTTGGTACATATCTCAGCATTTTCTGAAGGGTCATTTGGGTGAATGTTTCATTTAGGGACATGTGTATAATATGAAGATATTGGTAGGGGAAATATTTCATTTGTGTACCAGGGATGTGCTTGTGCATACATGGTCAGACTGCTGAAGATTGTAATACAGATACGGTGTAACAAGTATAGGTTATCTATGGCTCAGGTTTCAGTGATGGTTATTCTAATTTTTTATGTATCCAGCTTTCGAGAATAATTTATTATCTGTTAACAATATGCACATACTGCATTGAGGAAAACTGATGGGTCTTATTGTAACCTGAGTGATGGTCAGATGCGATAACTGGAATTATTACTTTTGTGACTAATTTTTACATGGATGAACCAGATAAGTTGACATTTCTGCTTGTATTACTGTACTTCTGCTTGCCTGCCACTTGTTTCAGACTTAAGTTATGGAAATTATATCTTTTTTCATATTTTGGTAAATAACTTTGCAAGGGAACATCTGAATGTGCTAAGTAATACCTAATTTTGAAGACAGTATTCATAGTCCCAGCATGGTAAAAGAATGGTCCCTGTATGTTGTACACATGTACAGATATCAAAGTTTGTTTCGGACTTAGGTTATGCAAATTATTATTTTTTTTTCAGATTTTGGTAAATAACTTTGCAAGGGAGCATCTGAATGTAATACCTCATTTTGAAGACAGCATTGCTGGTTTCAACATGGTAAAAACATTGTGCCTGTATGTTGTACACATGTGCAGATATCAAAGTTTGTTTTGGAGTTAGGTTATGGAAATTATGATTTTTTTTCATATTTTGTTAAATAACTTTGCTAGATAGCATGTCAATGTGCTAAGTAATACCTCATTTTCAAGACAGTATTACTCCTTACAACATGGTAAAAGAACTGTGTCTGTATGCCATATGCATGTACAGATATCACAGTTTGTTTAGTCTTGTACGGTTATGAAAATTATACATTCAAATACTTCTCATTGTTATGTCCATATCTTTGCAAGGGAGCATGGTGATGACACAAATGATGCATCATTTTGAAGATGACATTGAGACGCACAACTTGTAAACTGATATGTAGCCTCTGTCTGGTAAAGGTGATGAGACATTATGCGTTGTTTATTTATCAGTTATGAGAAATATTATATTAATCATATTTCTGTGAATATGTCCATAAAGGAGCATCACAAAGTAAGGGTTAAGGTATCATTTTAAAGCTGACATTCATACAAACAAGTTAAATACAAATTGTTTGGTTCTGCATGGTACATTGACCAAGATATTGTGCTTTGCTTTTCCAAAAAGGTAAAAAATATGCACAATATCAACATTCATTGCCAAATATTTAATAATGGCTTCATTTACTTACCAAAATATGAAAAAAATCATAATTTCCATAACCTAAGTCCAAAACAAATGGCAGGCAAGCAGAAGTACAGTAATAGAAGCAGATAGGGGTGGTTGGTTGGCATAATGGTTAAGGTGTTTACCTTACAGTTAGAAGGTACAGGATTTGATTCTCACATGGGGTAATTGGCTAGGCTTAAAATGGCCCATAAGGGCTGTCAGCCTGGTACTAATCTATGAACCTATGAACCTATATGCACTATCAACATTTACACTGTTGGAAAGGTCAGTATCTGCAGAACAACTTTTTAGTTTACATTTTTAGTCTAGCTCTTATAGAGTTATGAACATTTGATTTCTGTATGGTATTACAAATGGATTTTCTGAAAATGAACTCAGGCTTTTGTTCCTATGGTGGAATTAAGCAGGCAGCTTTTTCTGAGCTGCTCCAGAGTGAATGAGTTAAGAGCCATAAGGGCATTAAATAACCCATGAGTAAAATGCTGCCATTCAGTTTGAGGGTCCCTGGGAGAGGAAATATGCTTTATCTTTTGCATCTTTTTTAAATGGATGCCCACCTTAATGAAGATCAACTAATCCATAGTCCCACCAGGGGCTCCAATATCCTGGACCTAGTCATTACCAACATGGGAAATCGATGCTTCACACCAGTGGTCACCCCCTTGTTGGTTACCAACTCAGCACAGATCCTCGTGGTGGCCTGCAGAGTGATCCAAGCAGCAGAGAGCTAAAAGAGTGACTTTCTACCAGATATAAGTATTTTTTGTGGCTTTCCCATTATTATTAAGCTAGCGACTGCATTTCGCCTGTTTTACTGCTACTTTAAGTGATTTCTGCATTTTACACTGTTTATTGCACTTTAAGTCACTAATTGTTGCAAATTGTTTCTGTAGGCTACACACTAAAGTGTGCTAGCCGATTTAAAGCATTTATAGCATTTACTGTCTGTTTTTCTCCTTGTCTCTGTAAAAAAAAAAAAAAAAAAAAATCTCTTGTTTTCCCGCCTTACTGAACTAGAGTAGTCCAGTTTCAGAGTTGCTGATCCCTGGGCTTTGTTTTTAGTTCCTGTTACTGATCCATTGCCTTATTAGGAAGGAGGGAAGTTTCTTTGCTTACCAGTGGGAGTGGGAAGCACTGAGCGGCCTTTTTGTCCGATTTGGTGAAGTTTCAGCCAGAAACTAGTAGTCCATTGGTCGTTTTGGGCCAATTCCTAGCTCCTTTCAGACCCCTGCTATAAAACACGCTAAACGCGCGTTTTCCAGCTTGTACCAACTCAGCACAGATCCTCGTGGTGGCCTGCAGAGTGATCCAAGCAGCAGAGAGCTAAAAGAGTGACTTTCTACCAGATATAGTATTTTTTGTGGCTTTCCCACTGTTATTAAGCTAGCGACTGCATTTCGCCTGTTTTACTGCTACTTTAAGTGATTTCTGCATTTTACACTGTTTATTGCACTTTAAGTTACTAATTGTTGCAAATTGTTTCTGTAGGCTACATACTAAAGTGCGCTAGCCGATTTACAGCATTTATAGCATTTACTGTCTGTTTTTTTCCTTGTCTCTGTAAAAAAACAAAAAAAAAAATCTCTTGTTTTCCCGCCTTACTGAACTAGAGTAGTCCAGTTTCAGAGTTGCTGATCCCTGGGCTTTGTTTTTAGTTCCTGTTACTGATCCATTGCCTTATTAGGAAGGAGGGAAGTTTCTTTGCTTACCAGTGGGAGTGGGAAGCACTGAGCAGCCTTTCTGTCTGATTTGGTGAAGTTTCAGCCAGAAACTAGTAGTCCATTGGTCATTTTGGGCCAATTCCTAGCTCCTTTCAGACCCCTGCTATAAAACACGCTAAACACGCGTTTTCCAGCTTGTACCAACTCAGCACAGATCCTCGTGGTGGCCTGCAGAGTGATCCAAGCAGCAGAGAGCTAAAAGAGTGACTTTCTACCAGATATAAGTATTATTTGTGGCTTTCCCACTGTTATTAAGCTAGCGACTGCATTTCGCCTGTTTTACTGCTACTTTAAGTGATTTCTGCATTTTACACTGTTTATTGCACTTTAAGTTACTAATTGTTGCAAATTGTTTCTGTAGGCTACACACTAAAGTGCGCTAGCCGATTTACAGCATTTATAGCATTTACTGTCTGTTTTTCCTTGTCTCTGTAATAAAACAAAAAATCTCTTGTTTTCCCGCCTTACTGAACTAGAGTAGTCCAGTTTCAGAGTTGCTGATCCCTGGGCTTTGTTTTTAGTTCCTGTTACTGATCCATTGCCTTATTAGGAAGGAGGGAAGTTTCTTTGCTTACCAGTGGGAGTGGGAAGCACTGAGCGGCCTTTTTGTCCGATTTGGTGAAGTTTCAGCCAGAAACTAGTAGTCCATTGGTCGTTTTGGGCCAATTCCTAGCTCCCTTCAGCCCCCTGCTATAAAACACGCTAAACACGCGTAAGCGCGATTTAGCACAGAGTTGCCACTGTTGCACACAAGAGCAGCGGCGGTTAAACAAGGTTAAACTATTCAGGCCATCTAAATTCCACTCTTCAAATTTTCCCTTAGAACTACCTTCCTCGAGCTGTACTGCTGATCTAACCAGCATATCCTATAACTGAAAAGTTCATCTCTACTTGATTCCCAAGTAGACTATTCTCTATCTGTAAAGCCTAGCACTTACTCCTACAGTACTTGCACCTTGATAAAGCACTCTTATTATAGATAGTACCCCACCAGCCTAAAACCCACTTCCCCCGGAGTCCTTTGAAAGTCTCTTTATCTACTACTTCTAGTATGTCGAGGGATCAGTTGCTAGTGTCCTCTCCAGCTCAACTGGTGAACCTGGGAATATTGAGGCAATGTTACAATTGCCTCATGTACACAGACAATCCTCTCCTTCTCCCACAAAACACAAATACATGCGAGAGATGCAACTATACGGCCAAACTGGAGGCTGAGCTCTCTCAACATAGGACTGGCAAGACCAGACAGGAGGAGAAGGTAACCACACACAATACATACCCAGTCACACATGGTACCATCACAACTTCAAATCATACACATACTCACACAAAGACATACTCGGAGGCTCTGATCAAAAATTTACCAAAACAGCAGAGGCCACCAAAGCAGACACCCAAACAACTACCACCTCACGACCCAACACATGCAACACATAGACCACACAGTCAGAGTGTCAAACAGTCACAGCCCTTAAGGCCAAACAAAATGCCAGACACACTTGTCATTGGTGATTCCATCGTCAGACACACTGACGTCCCGCTCACCAGACTGAGTAAAGAGAAGGTCACAGTAAGCTGCCTGTCGGGCGCTAGAATCCGCCACATAATGCAAGCACTCAGGTCTCTCAACAGCAGGTACAGGTACGACTCAGTCATTGTCCACGCTGGTGTCAACGACCTGAGACGTACCTCCTTGGACTACATGAAAAGGGACATCGAGGAGCTCTCTGATTATGTAGCCCAGGCAGGTATGACCCTGACCTTGAGCAGTATCCTACCTTCACCTAGAATGATGCCACAATACAGTGATAAGATGATCAGCTTTAATAATTGGCTTAAATTCTGGTGTCATTCAAAGGGGATCCAATGTCTGTCTGCCTGGGATGACATGCTGGACAAGCCATGCTGCTTCACAAGGGATGGCTTGCACCTGTCACCCTGGGCTTCCGGATATTGGCAAAGGCTCTTGCCACCCCATATTGCCTTTTTAGGCAAGGCTCAAATTCTAAACCTACCACCCTAGAACACCAAAAGGAAAAAACTAAGGGTAATGCTGCTCAATGCCAGAAGTCTCAATCTCAAGATGCACGCACTCGAGGCCCTTCTCAATATGGAGAACATCGATGTCTGTGCTGTGACAGAAACCTGGTTCAAGGCTCCTGAGAGCACCCCAGCACTAACAGGTTTCACCTCATATCATGCGTTCTGGCCCCAAAATCCGGACAACACCAAGAAAGGAGGGGGGGTGTCCATATTCATAAAGGACATCCACACCTCAAGGTTGGTGGCAACGCACGATGCATCGGAGACCATCCAGGTGCAATTAACCATAGGCAAGACTGCTCTGCAATTTGTAGCATGTTACAGGCCACCCTCTCAAACTCAGGAACCTCACATGGCCTTCCTGAAAACATTGGAGGGGATAAATGTATCTCCAAACACCATCATACTAGGTGACTTCAACTACCCTAATATAGACTGGGAACACTACTCAAGCCCGAACACTCTAAACCAAAGATTCCTGGAGTTCATAAACTCAAATGCCATGGAACAACTAGTCACCATCCCCACGAGAGGAGAAAACATATTTGATCTCATCATCACGAACATGGGATCAAAATGTTCAACACCGGAAGTATACCCCTCACTGGTGAGATCAGATCATAAGCTAATCTCGCTGGAGGTCCTCATCCCACCCCCACCTGAAACAAAAAAGACCACAGTGAAAAACTTCTCAAAAGCCGATTTCACACTTCTAAAAACTAGTGTGGTCTCCTTTAAGGCCCCTGAGCCAGTGGTAAACATTACTCAAACCACTGAATCACTTACAAATGCTTCCTACCAGCACCTACAGGACTGCATGGATCAGGCAATCCCAAACAAAACTAAGACTCTCTGTACCAAAGGCAAGCGTCCAGTCTGGTGGACCCCAGCCATAAACAAGCTCTACAACAAAAGGAGGAAGCTACTACAAGATAGAGCAAAATCCTTGAAAGGTAAGATACCTTTGATCATTATAAGTAAAAAACTAAGAGCTCTCATAAAATCATCCAAGGCAAATTTTGAGAGAAAAATCGCCAAGGACTCTAAAGACAATCATAAGGCCTTCTTTAGCTATGTTAGAAACCTAGGAGGAAACTCCCAGATATGCTCAGAATTAGTTCAAAATGATGTGAAAATTACTGAACCTACACACATTGCCAATATACTGGCTGACAGGTTCAGTGCAAACTTCTCCCCCCCCAAAAGGAGAGATCTATTCCAGAGGATTGTAGCCCCCCAAACATCTCCAATGCCCAGGGGAGAACTGCCCTCACTAAGGCAAAAGACACAGCATCCATGGGACCGGATGGTGTCCCCGGCTGTGTGCTTCACGAACTCAACGAGGAATTAAACCCACAGTTAGGACAGCTGTTTAATCTTAGCCTCACCTCAGGATACGTACCCAAGGAGTGGCGCACGGCGACTGTGGTCCCACTTCATAAGGGCGGTGCCTCCACAGACCCTGGAAATTACCGCCCCATTAGCTTGACAAGCCTTATCTGCAAAGCCATGGAGAGGATCATAATGGAACTCATAAATAAAGACATAGGGAACTTGCAGACTTTGGATCCAACCCAGTTTGGCTTTGTCAAAGGCAGATCCTGCCTCTTAAACTTGGTTGACTTTTTCGAGACAGTCACCAAGGCCATTGATGAGGGAAAGGCAGTCCATACAGCCTACCTCGACCTGGCAAAGGCCTTCGACACAATACCCCACTCAGGTATCATCGAAAAACTCATCAGCTTGAATGTAAACCCATACATCACAAGATGGGTTGCAAACTGGCTAAGTGACAGAACCCACAGGGTCAGAGTTGCTGGAGCCATGTCAGACTCAAAGCCTGTCACAAGTGGTGTCCCACAGGGCTCAGTCCTGGGTCCACTCTTGTTCAGCATCTACTTTTCTGAAGTACAAGCAAACACAGGAGGGTTATGGCTGACAAAGTTTGCAGATGACTGCAAACTGGGTGCCATAGTCGAAAACACATCTGACACAGATATCCTCCAGAAGGGCCTCACAGAAATGGATAACTGGTGCCAGAGCCATGGCCTGAAGTTAAACGCCAAAAATGCATAGTCATACCCTTCGGGAAAAACAAGGTTACCCCTAGCTACCATATAGGTGGCAATCCACTGAGCACAGAAAAAGTCATCAGGGATCTGGGGACCCAGGTTGACAGTAGCCTTCGTTTGACACTCATGTTGCTAAAGTAGTTAGGAAAACCTTCTATATCGCCCACCTGATCATGAAGGGATTCACATCTAGATCAAGGGAGGTCATCGTCCCCTGTACTCATCACTCATTAGACCTATGATTGAGTACAATGCCCGTTCGGAATGTATCTGACCAGACACCTGCTGCAGCTTGAAAGGCCCCAAAAGTTCCTCACCAAAAGGATAAAGGGTCTCAAAAATATGTCTTATGCTGCCCGACTGAAAGAACTCCAGCTCTATTCAGTCTCATACCGCTTGCTCAGAGGTGACCTGTGCCTGACATATAAGGCCATGTCAAACCCAGATTTGATGAATATGCTTCACCTCAAAAAAATCTAGATCCCTCAGAACCACAAGGGCGGGAGACTTAAACCTTGACACGGTTATAAATAGAACGTGCTGGAGGGACAGATTCATCACCCAGAGACTCCCTATGCTGTGGAACAAAATCCCGGTACATGTGAGGCAGAGCACCTCTCTGGCCTTGTTCAAGAGGAATCTTGACCAATGGATGGGAGATTGCAGATATACCCCAGGGATTACTTCAGTGTCACTGCTTGACAGAGGCACAGCAAAATGATAGGCATAGTTTTTATTCAAACTAAAGGGGTGGCGAAAGCCACATAACTATGGGCTAGGCTTATAAATGCCCTTGGGCAGATAGCCTAGCATGAACCTATGAACCTATGAACCATAAGCTAATCACCTTTGACATCCACATCCCACTCCCACCCCTCAGTAAGGAAACATCCATAAAAAACCTTCTCCAAGGCCAACTTCATGCTACTCAAGTCAGAAGTGACAAACTTCATGGCAGCCATGCAGACGGGAACTGAATATTCAACTGCCGAATCCTATACTAAAGCACTGTATGAGCACATCCACTTGTGCATGAATTGTGCTATCCCAAATAGAACCATGATGCTCTCCTCCAAAAAAAGGAAGCCAATCTTGTGGTCCCCTGTCATAAACAAACTATACAACAGAAGGAATAAACTGTTGCAGAAAAGAGGAAAATCCCAGAATGGAAAAAACTCCCTTACCAGCCTCAGTAAGAAGCTGAGATCCCTCATAAAATCCTCCAAAGCTAGTTACAAAAATAAAATTGCCAAAGATTTCAAAGACAACCACAAGGCATTCTATAGCTATGTCAAGAATCTAAATGGCAATTCTCAGATCTGCTGTGAGCTACAACAGAATGGCATTAAATATACCGATCCCAAGGACATTGCCAATATCCTGGCAGATTGATTCAGTGCCAGCTTTACCCCTCTCTCACCCCCTAAAGGGCCAATCTCAATACCGAAAGATTGCCAAATTCCATTAATCACGGCCACACAGGTAAAAACTGCATTCTCTAAAGCTAAGAGTACAGCATCCATGGGACTAGACGACATCCCGGGCTGTGTACTACATGAACTACAAAACGAACTGGCACCTCACCTAAGTGTCATGTTTAAACATAGCCTCACTTCAGGCTTCGTGCCCACTGAGTGGCGCACAGCTACAGTTATCCCACTCCACAAGGGGGGGATCCAACTTGGATCCTGGGAACTACCGTCCCATCAGTCTGATGAGCCTGATCTGCAAGGCCATGGAACTTATTATCATGGAACTTATAAAAAAGACATTGGCAACCTTCAAACACTGGACCCCACCCAGTTTGGGTTTGTGAAGGGCCGATCATGTCTCCTGAATCTGATTGACTTCTTTAAATCAGTCTCCAGAGTCGTGGACGAGGGTAAGGCAGTCCACATAGCCTATCTGGACCTCACCAAGGCCTTCAACACCATCCCCCACTCTGGAATCATAGATAAACTTACTAAGCTGGGCATAAATCCCTACATTACTCAATGGGTTGCCAACTGGCTTACTGACAGAACCCACACTGTAAAAGTAGCCAACTCCAAATCCAGCTCCAGACAAGTGACAAGTGGAGTACCTCAGGGTTCAGTCCTGGGACCACTCCTGTTTGGCATCTACTTCTCTGAAGTACAGGCCAACACTAAGGGCAAACTGGGAGCCATTATTGAATCCCCAAATGATGTGGATATTCTACAAAAGGGCCTTACAGAAACAGATGCTTGTTGCTAGAGTCATGGACTCAAGCTCAATGCCAAGAAGTGTATAGTTATCTCCCTTGGGAAAAAACATGTACCCATGAATTACCACATAGGTGGCAGTACACTAAACACCGAAAGTGTGATAAGAGACTTAGGAACACAGGTGGACAGTGGCCTCACCTTCACTAACCACATCACCCCAACAGTCAGGAAATCCGTCTATGTGGCACACCTCATCACTAAGGGCTTTTCATCCAGAAAAAAGGCGGCCATTGTCCCACTCTACTTATCCCTCATTAGACCCATCATAGAATACAATGACCCATTTGGTATGTACCTCACAAGACATCTGCAACAACAGGGAAGGCTGCAGAAACACCTCACTAAACAAATTACAAGCCTAAAGCAGATGCCCTATTCTGACAGACTAAAACACCTCCAGCTATACTCTGTCGCAAATTGTCTATTCAGAGGTGATCTCTGCTTAACATACAAGGCTATGTCAAACTCTGAGCTGTTGGACATACTACACTTAAAGAAATCACAATCCATCAGAGCCACATGCTTCAGGAACCTAAACCTTGTTATCACAATGAACAAAACATGCTGGAGGGATAGGTTCCTGACCCAGAGACTCCCCATACTCTGGAATAGACTGTCCATACATGTCAAGCAGAGCACCTCCTTGGCCCTCTTCAAAAGGAACCTTGATGACTGGATGGGAGATAGGAAATTTACTCCAGGGATCACGTCAGTCGCCCTGCTAGACAGGGGTCCAGGGAAGTAAATATTGTGGCAAGAAATAGCCAGGAAATTGTTATGGCTAGGCTTGTACAGGCCCTAGGGCTGATAGCCTAGTACCAGCCTATGAACCTATAAGGTGGATGGGCCCAACACCAGCCTACACTCAATATTTGTCATCAGAATTCCTCCCTCACTAGAATTTGAGGAATATCTCTGGGCCTTTCAATGATAATGAATCTTGGTTTCCCAATCATTGAAAATGATTTGCAAAGCCTCCGAGGACGCGCCTGATGTCAGATCCATGGCGGCCTCCGAAATAGCCTCATTTGAGTTATATAACTCCAGTACTGGATAAACCTCTGGGATTTTATCATCCTTGAGAGAGACATTTAATGTAGGTGGCACGGCAAAAGAGTCCAACCTTGTTTTCTTGGCCTTTCTCTTCAGTGAAGACTCAACATCAGACCAAGAAGTCCCCTCTACAGTGTCTTTCACTAAAATTTGAGACACTGGTTTTCCAAGTAAATAGCAAGGGAGGAAAGACAACTTGGCACAAAGGCCTGACTAATACTGCAAGTATTATAATTGCGAGTAGGCCCTAAGCAGAACAAGCACCACTCATGACTATCCTTATGTGGAATTTGTCTCACAGACTGGCATTTCCCTTTTCTGGATGACATGTAAAACACCACAACAAAAAACAGCAGAAGTAATAAAGAAAAAAACAAGTAAAAACCAATAGCTGTGACGAGTCAAATTAAAACTAAAAACCAACAGCACTCTGAAGGACACAAAAGAACTGGTATAAATAGAGATCAGCATAGTTTCTGTTAATATTCACTATCATAACACTTCAGAACAATATGCAACACAATATATTGTTCTGAAGAAGTGTTAGAAAATTGGATATTAAAAGAAACTAAGCTAATCTCTATTTGTGCCAGTTCTTTTGTGACTTTCAGAGTGCTATTTGTTGGTAATAAAGAAAAAACCCTAACAGGGCAGTTATATGAAGGGCCTGCTACAGCAGCAAATGACTTGGGTGAACAGACTGATGATCGAATATGGCATTTGGACTGGCAGCAGAGAAGTTCTGAGGATAATACATCCGGACATCACTTTTATGCCCTATGTATATGAGGAGCATAGGTGTGATGTATAGCGTACCTTTGCGTAGTTTAAGGCTTTGTGTACTGGACAGACATCAGGCCACCAATGGCAAGGAATCCCTTATGTTAAGAATACTGCAACAGTAGAATAGAAGGACATCTTCTTTACCTCCAGTATGAACACCATCATTGCTCATTGGTCTGAACACCCTTTGCTGTGCTGAAAACCTAGCCATCAGATAACTGCCCCACTGGGGCCTGTATTTCTTTTTATTGCAGGTCTTCCTTTCTTTTGGTTATCTGAAGTTCATGCCATCCAAGAAGGGAAAATGTCAGAGTGGGAGGCATATTTATTTATTTATTTATTTCAGTTTGATTACTGGGGAAGTCCACTGGGCCAAGAAGTGCCCATTTTTAGTGGAGGCCCGGGGAGAAAAGCTCCATGTACAATAGTAGTATGATAAGGGTTACAAAACAATGAGAAAGGTTACATAATTTTGGAGATGAGATACAGTAGTATGGTTCATACATTCAATGGAATTACATACATTCAAAGGAAAAACGGTAATAATCATTGTGAGACAGTATATAGCAAAAACTGAAATTTTTTTTTTCCCATATTCCCCATAAGGATTGTCATGAATAGTAGCTCTTTTGTTTGGGTGCTTCCCATGGCCATGCCTCATAGCCATGCCTCCTGCAATATTTGTAAGGCATTTGTGCGTAAGACTTTTAGAAGCCAGAGGTCTTCCTTTGCCATCTGACTTGAGAACCAGAAACATGAACAGAGCGGAATAGCAAGGTAGAATGAATTAACCCCAAGGTACTTCTGTTAAGCAAGAAGGCCAAGAAATCTTGGCCAGATTCTTTGGCTGTCCACCCTCCAACAGATGTCTCTCTAGAAGTGGGTGATAGCTCTGTAGGCCTTCCAGTATTGACTTTGGATTCCTCTACCACAACCCCATTGGAGGTCAGCATGAATCCTTCCTTTCGCACATCCTCTTAGGCTTTGCAGGTGTTTGCTCTAGATATTGAGGGGGGACCATGGTTGATTATCTCAGATAATCCCAAAGGGATTCCACATATTCTGGTCAAGAAAGAGGTTCTGAGGTACTTTTATTAAAGTCTATTAGGATTTGGAACCTCTGGAGTCTGTTTGGGTTGACATCCCTACCACGTAAAATAGAAGACTAAACATTCTTCTTTATTGTCCCAAGGACCTTCAAATGAAATGGCAGTTTACTCAGGGCCTGTTGAATGCCTTAATGGCCCTGAAACCTCCCCAAGGGGTTTCTGTGCCTACTCCCCATTGGACTTTAACTCCATCCAAAAGGCCTAGGTAACCTGATTCCTCAGATGAGGGTTTGGAGTCTGATGAAGGGTTCTTGTCTTACTCTTCCCAAATGCCATTTCCTTTAGCTTATAGAGCTGATGAATAGGAATCCATCAGTTGCCTTTTGAAGATACATTTGCAAGAATGATGGAATACTTTAAGTGGGATTCTTCTTGTCTCTTACATCTACAACAGGTATTATGAGTTGCTTCAGATGGACATGTTTAAATGTACCTCCTCTGTTGGCTGTTTTATTGGACACCTTTATAGCTTATTTTAAGACTCCTGATTCTCAGCCTCCTACTCCCAAGAAACCTGATAGTTCTATAAGGTTCCTGAGGACTGCCAATTCCTGTTGTGTCCATCTACTGATCCTGCTGTGGTGTTAATATCCTCTGACAACCTTCCAAGATTTTCTCCTTCTACCAAGCTCCTGCATTCAGATAAGGATAGTATGGATATGGAGAGGATTGTAAAGAAGGGCTATACTGCTGCCACTCTTGCCTTTAGGATCACTAACTAACAGACCCACATACCAGAAAATGATTTGGCCTAGACTGCCCAGGCTTGTCAGGTTATTTATAACCTCCTTGCTTTTGAAAGAAAGTTATCAGCTTTCTCTATTTTGGGTTCCACCTCTCAGGTGTCTTAACACTAGAGTACAGCTATGATGTTCCTAATGCTTTTCTAGAGCTGCTGCCTTTGAGTCTGTCATTAGGCATTTTTCTTGGCTTCGTCTGCAGTCATTACCGGAGGACATTAAGGCCAAGTTGTTGGATGCTCCTTTGGGTAATAAAAATCTCTTTGCTACTGCTGCTGCTATGTTTAAGACTCATAAAGAAAAATGCAGAACTTTGCAGGGCCTTAAACATATTTTTGTGTCCCCATTCCCAAGTTTCAACGTACTAGATCTGCTTTTGTTTACATGCAGCCTTGTCAGGCACTAAAGACAGGAAGAGTGGTAGGGAAGCTCTTTGTGCTAAGTCTTGTAAGGCTCTTCTGGCCCAGAACCCTCCTTTATCTGACAATCCTAACTTTCTTTGACATCCCCCCCCCCAACCTTTGGCCAGGTTCCTTTCTCTGCTCAGCTTTCCCTCTGTCTTCCACACTGGCAAATCATCACTTCAGATTCTTGGATTCTGTCTATCATCACTCATAGCTTCATGGTGTGAAAGTCTCTCTCTCCTTTTTTCAGAGATTTCCCCAAACCTCTTCAAGAGCAGCTTCCTCATTTCTCAGAGATTCTTGGGTATCTGATGAATCAGGGAACTATTCATCATGTTCCTCTTTCCTAATTAGAAATGGGATTTTATTCCAGAATGTTCCTGGTTCCTCAAAAGGAGGGCACTTGGAGGCCTGTTCTGGATCTGTCCTTCAACACCTTTCTCAAGGTTCCTTCATTTTGGATGCTTTCTCTTGAAACCCTGTTTCCTCAATTGCTGCCCCAGGCTTTTCAGGTCTACTTGGATCTGAAGGAAGCTTACCTTCATATTATAGTTCACCCTTTTTCAGGAAGTTTTTGCATTTCTCTGTTTCTTCTTGTCATTTTCAATTCTCTGATTTACCCTTTTGTCTCTCTACTGCCCCAAAGGTATTCAAAAAAATGCCTTGCTCATGTGATTGTCTTTTGTAGGCTTCAGGGCATTCAGATTTTTTTCTCCTCTAGATAATCTGTTGCTTCAGGTGCCTTCTCACACTTGCCTGTTACAGGATATGGAGTTCACCATATCTCTTCTTCAAAGGCTAGGATTCACTATCAACTTCCAAACGTCTAGCCTGACTCCCTCCCAGAATCATGTGTATCTAGGCTGCAGGAGTCAGACAGTGACAATGTTGGCCTGTCTTCCACCTCCAAGGGGGCTTCCTACGATGGCTTTCTTTTAAGCTCTTCTTCCTCTGTCTGTCATTCCATCCAGAGCGATTCTTCAGGCCCTGGGATTCAAGGCCTTGTCTGTTCCAATGCTCCCTCTTGCCAGACTGCACATGAGGAAGCTTCAATGGTACCTCAGGTCAGTTTGGCTTCAGCATTGCCACCCTCTGGATTTCAGAGGGCCTCTCCTTCCTTGTCTAAAAAGGGAATTTGAGTGGTGGATTCAGTGACTTACCCTCATCCTAGGCCCACCTTTCAGCTTCTGGTTCCTTCTCAATAACTGTTCACTGATGCTTCAGATATGGGGTGGGGGCTTCCTGTGGTCACCTGAAAGTTCAGGGTCTCTAGCCCCCCCATAAAATGTGAGACCATATCAACATTAAAGATGAGAGTTCTGATTCTGGCCCTTCAGGTTTTTCACCCCTTGTTCTCTCCAGCTCCCTGCAAGATTTACACAGACAACACCACAGTGATGTGGTAGATCAACAAGCAGGGCGGGCATAAAATCTTACTTTCTTTATAGGCTGGTTCTCTGGACCTCGGATCTGGCTGTCAGTTATTGTTTAACTCTTCAGTCAGTGTATATTCCTTGTATTGGCAAAATCTTGAACATGTCCAAAACATGGGCTCATGAATAGATGTTCCCGTAGACGTGTTTCTGGATGTGGTCTATCAGTGTGGCATTCCTCAAGTAGATCATTTAACTCCCCTCTGAATTGTCAATCCCCTCTCTTGTATTCCAGAGTGCTGTGCCATCTGGTGTGGAAGGCAAACACCCTTCCCTTCCCCTTTGAAAGTCTTACATGCCCAAATGGAAAAGATTTTCTGTCTGGTGCCATGATCATAGTCAAGACTTTTTTTCATTGCGGGTCCCTTTTGTTTTCTCCTGTTTGTGTGAGATGCTCCTGTCTGGTTTGGCCTTTTTTTCTGTGAAGTCCCAGTTGTCAACTCTTTCTGCCTGTCTGCCCTTGAATCCTCCTTTGGCTTTTCATTTTGAGGTCAAACATTTTCTTAAAGATGTCTTACATCTTAGGCCTCCAATGAAATATATTTCTCCTCCTCCTTGGGAACTTAATTTTGTTTTGGAAAAATGACTCAGGCCTGCATTTTCATCTTCAAGATTGTCATATGATTTGCTCTTACTTCTGCTTGGAGAGTTTCTGAGCTTCAGGCCATTATGACCATTCTTTCTTCTTTTTTTTCACAGAGACAGGGTGTCTCTTTGCACTAATCTTACTTTTATTACTAAGGTTGTTAATGAGTTATCCTTAAATCAAGCAGTATAACTGCCTTTCTTTTTTCTTCTCCTTAGTCTGCTAGTGAGAGGGTCTTGCATACCTTGCACAGACAGCTCATGTATTACTTGGATAAAATCAAGACCAGTCATAAGTCTGATCAACTTTAAGTTTAGCTGCTTCCAAACAAACCATTTCCTCCTGGATATCCAAGTCAGTTGCCTGTTGTTATTCTTTTCAAAGCAAGTATCTGCCTGTTTCATTTATAGCTCATTGCACTAGGGCTGTTGCTTCTTCAAGTCCTTTCTTCAAGGGTCTGGACAGCATAGTCCATCCTTGATGCTGCTACATGGTCCTCAGTTCATACTTTTGCTAAGCATTATAAATTCGATATTGCTTCTAGAGCGAGACCAGGTTTTGCTATGGCCATCCTGCATGGACTTGTTGAGGGCTCTTCCCAGACTTCCGCCTCCCATTGTTTTTCTTGAGCTTTTGTACTATTTTTATGGTTAAGAATACTGCAAAAGTGACATAGAAGGACATAATACAGGTGTGTACTTACCATCACAGTAGATGTCCTTCTCTTCACTGTTGCAGCATTCAGTCCTGCCCTCCACTTCCTTTTTCTTTTGGATTTTTATTTGGTTACTCTCCTGGCTGAGGGTCACCCCTTTTTCATTTTGCATTTTCTCCTATTTAATGTGCATTGCCTCTTTTTTCCCATGGAGACTGTTCTCTACTGTGGCAATTCAGTTCTTGGTAACTGTGCCAGTACATCTTTATGCCCTACATCCTGAACAGGGAGCATACTTGTGATGTACAGTGCATAAAAGGTCAAAAGGCTTTGATAGGTGATTCCTAAAGTCAAGATTACTGCAACAGAGAAGAGAATGGCATCTACTGTTAAGATTTTACACAACTGTACTTTCTGTTCTGGGAAGTTGGCACATTCATTACCCACCATCAAGGTAAGGGTCAGCTGACAGGGGGCATCATTCAAGCAGTCTCCATGGGTGTTTCAGTTTTGTTCTTACTTAGCCCTACAACCCTGTGTACATGGGATAGGGCTATCCATATGAAGGTGCATTGAGTTGACCGGGGTGATTAGCACCCCCTTCTGTAAAAGTGTTCCTGGCAGGTGCACCTGTTACCATAATGTACACAGGCAATCCTCTGCAATTTCCATTAGGGATGTTGGTCTCAAGTGTCCTTTTTGAGCATGCACATCACTTTTATTCACTTTTTCACTTATTCATTTTTATTCTTCTGTCATCCATGCACAGTCTTTACAGTGTCAAGGTTGCTAACTGAAGTCCAAGGTCACACTCCTCTATACCTGTCTACCATGGAGCGACATGGTTGGATTTGTACTTTATTAGAGATGCTCACCTTGATGCCTTTAAGCCATGCAGCTTTAAATGAATTGAAATACCTGAATAAGTACGGAGATGATTGCAAGTTTTGTTTAGCCTGTATATCTGGTATTTCAGATAGTGTTATTCTTAGAACCAGTCCCTCTTTCATGCCTAAAGGGCAAGAGAGATGAACTTCCACCAGTCCATTCATCTTGTTTTCCCCAATATATTCTAACCAAGCAGATTATCTTTTATGCAATACAAATGTTCAGTGCCATTTAAAAGTTTTATGTTGAGACAACAAAGACCACCAGCTGTTTCCTTTTCTAGGGGAAAGACTGGTCAGATAATGTCTAAACTTACCTTAGGCAGATGGCTGACTGGATCCATACAATTTTGTCAAAATAAGTACTATAGCAAGAGGTCTATTCTTAAGACTTCTTCAGCTAAATCAGCTGCTAAATCAACAGCTTTTCAGAAAAAACACACTAAATGACATCTGTGCAACAATTAGTATACTTTTAACATTTTCTCAAGACAATGTAAGCTGGATATGATGCCCTGGTCTACTTCTTCCTCTGATGCCACTTACCTGGGAGATGTTCCCACAGGGGAGATAAATTAAGATAGTTTGCTTGGGATTCTGTCCTCCTGTTACAAAGGATGCACTTTTCTTTTCTCAAATTCAAAAGTTATGTGCTTGCCATAAAAAATAGACCTGTAAAAGTAGGCCTGTCACTTCTAATGTAACATTTTCCATTATTTGGTGTAGTTAGTCTCTGGGCTCTCCTCCTTCTGCTTTTCTTATCTTAGGCACCTTTAACATCACATGCAAGATGTAGAAAGGCTAGAAAGTGGATGGAATGATGGTGCATAACACCTCGAGAAAGTTTAATTTGTTGAACACTCCTAGTTCCTGCTGACATTAGCCTTACTGTTAAAGGGGATTGATCTCCTCTTACAGAAATATCCTTATAGCAAGTATATATATCCAACATACCACAAAATATGTACAATGTGGGTATGACATAGAAATGGAGTTACTTTGGAAATATCAGATGAGATATGGAACTCCATGTTTGAAGGACACAGTCTTGGAACTGGTGCATTTTCTGATACAGATAATTTAGGAGAACAAACATTTGATATATCCACAAAATACGTGTCTGATACAGTCTCTAAATAAGCTCATGAATGATACATGCATCCTCAGCCAACCAGTCAGATGTGAAGCAGGAAAAAAGTCAACTAACGTCATCGAATGAAACAAACAAAGAAACTAAAAAGTAAAGCTGAAGGTAAAAATAATGTTCTAACTAAAATGCAAAACTCTTTCAGACCGAATGAAAAGTAAATAAAGAAGCTGCTAAGGCCGTACATGCAAATAGTGTTTAATACAGTAAAATCAAAGTACAGCAAAAACTCCAACGAAAAGTTGTACAAGAAAACTAAACTGCAGTTCACACCAAAATCAAGTATGTTTCATTCTTTGTCAGACATTTGCTCGATTATACTGTGAAGAATTCAAGACAATTCCAGTAGGTATGCAGTATACATGGAATTTGTAAAAGAATAGATAACACTAAGCTACTCCAGGAAAAATAATGCTTATTTATCGGCATTTGTTTACCAGGTAAGTCCAATTGGATAATAAATTATCCATTTTCAGCAGAGGCCCTGGCAGAAAAACTCCAGAGAGTTAAATAACATCAAATAAAACACTAGCACAAATGTAATTTAAAAAAATATATAACATACACATAGCTACTGTGATAGTGGAATACATAGGATACAATAAAACATGAGGAGACACAATTTGAGGCGATTTAGGCCAATTATAATTTAGCCCTATTCTTGTATAGAAATCGCAGTTTAAAGAAATAAATTCCCTTACTACAATTAATGTCTTTAATGTTCACACAATTCACTTTCTATTGCAAATAACCAGCAAACAGCTCAAGACTTACTGATAGTCAAAGCTTAAAATACTAACTATTGTATTAAAAAACTAAATGCAATAGTGATAAACTCTTAATATCACTTCTATACAGTGATCTTAAATAAGAAACGGTTAATATATTACCCAAATTTATAAAGCAGCCTATTCAATTAAACAACAGTTCAGTATGTTTACAAAAAGTACTTCCAAACTCACTGTTAATTTAATCAATAATGTTTTAAGTGTAAATACTTTCCAATCTTCTTTTAACTTAATCAACTGTTATCACTTCCGTTTATATTCTTTTTTTTTTTCAAAACAAGTTTATTGTTTTAACATATAAGAGAAATATCATAACAATTTTATACAAATAATTAAAAATAGGTATTATTATAATATTCAACAAAACAACTAAAGTATTTACAAAGACATCCACTACAATCAGATCAATTAATTAAACTAAAATACTGTGCTATTGAAATTAGAATTTTTTTAACAAATTTTGTAAATTATCCCATACAATAAAATGTGATGTTTTTCTAGTTGTTCTCATTCTAATTGTGCTTATTTCCATATGACACATTATATTCATAACATTTTTAAATTCATTGAACGAAGGAGGTGTATCTGAAATCCAATTTCTAGTTATTATTTTCCTAGCCACTGCTAGGATAGACCATAACAAGGGAAGCTTAATCTTTTTAACACATTGAGGTACAGGTGTGTTGAATAATATAAGAGACTTAGAAATAATGAAATTATCTGTAAAAGAGCCTGCAAAATTCATTAATTGACTTCCAGTATTCTTTCAACTTCATACAGTCATAAAACATATGAGCCCAGTCAGCATTAATTTCTACATTACATCTCTTACATAGATTATCTTTATTATTAATTTTATTCATCATCAAAGGTGTATAAAAGATCTATGTAAAAATTTCCATGTATAAAGTCTCCAGACAATGGAAGATGTAGTTCTATAAGCAGATTCCAATATATATTGTTTATCTTGTTGAGTTGGTGGGTCCCCATTAATAGAGGTGAAATAATTCCAGTATGAATCTACATTGTAAAAGTTTCTTGTCTGATAATTTTATGTATATATGAAAGTTTACCTTTATCAGAAACTTTATGCTGTAAATTTATTATCAAGTAATCAATCAGTTTTGGAATAGCTTCTTTAACTGTTATAGACATTAGATCTATTCTATCAATGAGATGTTGTCTAAAGATCTGAACCTCTAACCAGCAAGTTTCTCTTAGATCAAATTCTTGTTTTAAGAAATCTAGATTTTTAACTTTATTATCAGATATCAGCTGATACCAGTACTTTAGATTATTATCTATAGCTAAATGAGCTCCTTCAGAAGTAGATGACATAAGCATACCCTGAGTATAAATTATAGGAATACAATAAAATTCCATTCCCTATACTTAGGGTGCATGAATATAAAGTTACGATAACTAATAATAATATTTAATGGGTAACAGACCATATGTTTAGGTGTAATAGGTGAAGTACAAAATTCCTTTAGCAACCACAACATGGAGTTATTTATAATCATATTTTTATGTGTTAAGGAGATTTTCATGAAGTGCATACTAATTAGCTCCCAATAATCTTTCCATTTTGAGACATATGACCGATCTATTAATAAAGTAATAACTTTTATAATAGAAGATATAATATATAAATTAAAGTCTGGAAAAGAAATACCCCCTTGAGACCAGCTATTAGTATGTTTCTTTAATGCAATCCTAGGTCTATTAGGTGCCCATAAGAAATTTAACATTAGTGTATTCAGTTTCTTGATAGTTATTTTTGTAGGTGAAAGTATTATTGATTGTATTAAGTATAAAATCTTGGGGAATATTATCATTTTAATAATTGTAAGTCTCTCCTCCATAGTAAAAACATATTATTCCAGGTATTAAAAAGATTTTGTATATTAAGAAAACAGGTATTATAGTTATTATATATAATAGATTTAATATCTTTAGATAGTATTATACCTAAATAAGTTATCTGACCTGAGTTGGGTACATATTTAGTAAAATCACTAATGAGAGTATTTTTTCGTGTATATATAGGTAGTATTTTAGTTTTTTCTTCATTGAATATTAAACCAGAAATACTTTTAAAATGCATCATTTTATCAAATAAAGACTGCATAGAAGAATTAGATCCTGCTGATGTAATTAGAACATCATCTGCAAAAAGTTGAATTTTTGATGTTGTATTTTCTTCTATTTCAAAACCCTCTATGTCAGTACTGTTTCTAATCAAATTAGCCCAAGGCTCCATTACTAAAGTGAATAATAATGGAGAAAGTGGACATCCTTGCTTTGTACCTTTAAGAATGGGTATTTTTGTGAAACATATGTTCCTACCTTAATATAAGCCAGCGTTCCTTTGTATAAATGCTCAATTAAATTTACAAATGCATCAGAGAAATTTGTGCATTTCAGTAAGGTAAACAGATAGTCCCAACTTACTGAATCAAATGCTGAACCTATATCAAGACTAATAAGTGTTAAATCTTTCTTTTTCCTATTTGCAAAATCAATTAATGTTAAAGTTCTTCTTATATTATCAAAAGTATTTCTATTTACAATGAAGCCCGTCTGATCTATGTCTATAATGCCGGGGATAATTGTCTTCAATCTATCAGCAAAAATACTCATAAACATTTTATAATCAACATTAAGTAATGAGATGGGTCGATATGAAGAACATCTAGTTGGATCTTTAGTAGGTTTTAAAATTGGTGAAATAAATGTATATTGCCAAGATAGGGGGGTTATTAACTCAGTTTGGGCCAGAATAAAAACCTTATGCATTAATGAATATGTAGTTTTAGAAAGGATTTTATATATCTCTGGTATAATACCATCATTACCCGGTGCTTTGTTTGATTTAAGCTTATTTATTTGTGTAATAACTTCTGTATATGAAATACTCTTGTCCAATAGTTTAATCTGTTGTTTATTAAGCTTTTTATTCATGTTTGTGGTTATAAACTCCTTTATTTTATCTTTAGGTTCCATGTTAATGTTGTTATGGTTAATCTTGTGAAAGTGATTTCTAAATTCGTCCAGTATTTCTGGTATACTAGAAACATTCTTCTTTTTCCTTAGAGAAAAGATTTCTTTGATATGGTTTTGTTTATTCAATCTTTTTGTTTTATTTTTGAGCCTATGTAAGTATTTGGGGCTTATTGAATAAGACATAAACTTGTATTTCTCTAAAGTTATTTTAACTTTATGAGTTAGAATTTCTTTGTATTTCTCATTTAGTTTGTTTATTTCTTCAATAACTTTCTTGTCCATAATATTTTCTTTATTATTATGTTTATAAGAGTCCAGTTTACTTTGAATATCTAACAATTCCTTATCCCAAGATTTCCTTTTGTTATTATACCATCTGATACTTTGTCCATATAGATATGATTTTAAGGCATCCCAAACATAGACAATGGAGACTTCAGGAGTATTATTTATGTCTAGAAAATGTTGTACTTCTGAAAGTATATATTCTTTATAGTCTTTTAGCTGAGTTAAGTATGCTGGTATCCTTTTGATCTGAACATTATGAGTATTTTTATCATGAATTCAAAAACAATTGAGTTATGATCAGATATAGGACATGAAATGATTTTGGAATTAATTAAATCTGTTACCATCTGGTTAGAAATAAAGACCCTATCTATTTTTGAATAAGTTTTGTATCTGTTAGAAAAAAGGTGTATGGTAATGATTTTGACTCTATCTGATTATTAATATCATTCAAATGATAAGAATTAGCAAAATCATTTAAATGTTTTGCATTAGATGTAATTCTTCTTTTCTTTATAGTGGTAGTATCACTTTCTTGTAGTATACAATTAAAATCACCAGCTAAAATAATATCCCCTATAGAGAATGATATGATCTTATCAATATGATGTTTCACTGTATTAATACCAATTCCAGGTATCCAATATACATTAATTAAAGTGTAAGTCTTCCCATTAATTTGTATTGTAACCATACAAAACATTCCTTTGTCATCCTGATAAGACTTAATGGTTTTAGGAATGGGCATACTTTTATTCCATAAAATAGCCACTCCTCTTTTTTCTGAGTGTGCTCTGAACTAACCAATACTGTATACTTATTAGTGGCTAGTTTATCAATATCTTTTTTCAAGAGATGGGTTTCTTGCAGAAAGACTAGATTGGCCTTGTGTAGATTAATGTATCTTATTAGGCTTGCCCTTTTACACGGATTATTCAATCCATTAATGTTTAAAGAAATTCCTTTTAAAGATGTCATTTGGCATTTTTAAAACTCAAGAATCTTATGATCGAAATAACAAATAACAAGATAAATAATGTTACATCTCCTCTTTTAGGTGTACCTTTAAATATAGCTGTATTTATTAAATCTCTTATGGGATTTTGTATAGGATTCAATTTTGTTTGTAGTGACAATGAGTGTACAAAATATATTGTGGATGTCAAAACTATATACATATAACAATGAACAAGTGAAAATAATGTAAGGATTAAACCTTGCATCCCGCCTGGAGTTGAAAACTCCAACTTAGAGCAGTATTTACTACTCAAGTTAACCCCTACCCTAAGCAGCAGTACCTCAGCTACCACCTTATCAATTTAATACTAGTTATATTTAACTGAGGTTAACAGTTTTCAATTCAATTATCTATCAAGACAAAACTACACATTTGGTAAAACAGCATCATATAAACTAAAATAAACTTTTTTTTTTTTTTTTTTTTTAAAAACTGTTCATACTATTATATAGATCTATGTAATATATAACACTTGTATTCTGATAGCATTCAAATAATCTTAATGTTAGAAATCAAGAGGAGAGAAAATTATGTTCTAACATTCATTTAAATCAAAAACTTTGGCTAATATGATTCAGACATTACATGCATTAAGATGCATCTATTTTCTGTCATGTGAATTCTATACTTCCGTTTATATTCTGAGTACTTAGTTTTACTCAGTCATTTTCAAAGTTATCATTTTTGCTGTTCTGCCATTCTCTCATAATCATGTTATCATGATAAGCCATTCTTTGTGTCTTCACATTGATGGAAAACAAGAAACATCTGCTGAAGATGGGTGTGTTATAAACCCCAATACAGCTGCTATTTGTCTGTTAAAGCAGTGACTGTCCGTATGTCACCACTGAACAACTAGAAAATAAAAAAAGTGAAATAGGTGCTCCCCCATCTTTAAACAGATGGAAGATAGAGCCTAAAGCAATTTAAAACAAAACAAAATGTTTCCTCCACATCTTTAAAAGGAAGGAAGATTTAGAAGAAAAAAAAAAACAGTGTAAGAAACTTCTCTGTCTGGAAGATTTTCAGTCCATACATCTCTAGTTAATTACTGTATATTAATCAGATCAGACAACAATACAATAAGTAACAAACTCATTTTAAGTAAAAAAAAATATATATATATATAATTTGAAATATTGTACAGCATTACTAAGTATTCAAAAGTAATCCAAGCAAGGCAGGCAGCCTGTTTCCAGTCAAAAATCCTTTATTAAGTACACAATCCAAGTAAAACAAAAATAACAGAGTAATATGTTCCTCACAAGCTTTCTAAATATATATATAATTTTTATCGGCAAGGGAGTGGTTTACTGTGCTGTAAAACAGTGTTATTGGTACACATGTTAAATTCATATCCCTTCCCCCATCAGTGTGACATTTGAGTTGGTCCTGCCCTACTTAGTAGCAGTCATAATAATATAACCCTTATGTACTTTACAATTTATAATGATGTAGTACCACTTATTTAACCAGATTATTAAGTCTGTGATTTTATCCAAGACAATATACTACATGGGTGGAAATATAACAACCTTAATCCATTTGGCAATCAAAATATATATATAAATATATACATATACAATTTGCATGTAAAAAATCATATTCTATTTTCATAACCTATTGTTAACAAAGATCACTTTTGTCCTTCTAGACTTCTTCAGGTCTGTGTACAAGAACCCTAAAAACTATCTATAAAAATATTACTGTATAATTAGTTAGCACTGTTATTACACATAATTTTTAATAAAGTGGAAAAAAGAGAACAAGAAAAAGAAAAAATAAGAAAAAAATGTATGATGATGGAAACAAATATACACTTAAATTACAACTGATTTAACATGGCATTTAAAATCAACTGGTAGAATAAAATAAAATAAAATAAAATGAAATTAGTCATGTAAACAAAGTGGCAATTTTCTAAGTTCCAGTACACTTTTAATTGAACAGCAGTAGTTTAGTCCAGGCTTGCTAAAAGAGTTCAGCTTTAATTGCCACACAAGTTCATGTTTCTCCAAAATATTCGGGATGTCTCCTTCAAGATCACCCATGTCTATGTGATCCAGGATCTGGAACTTAAAACCTGTGTGGCTTTTATGAAGAGAAAGGTGTTTGGCTAGTGCATTATTTTTACATCCACAGCGGATTTCTGACAGATGACATGAAACCCTACGCTTGAGTTTATTTACAGTCTTGCCCACATAGAATGCATCACATTCATTGCACTGTGCCCTGTAAATTAATTTTGTAGTGTTACAGTCACCCCCTGCACTGGTCTTAATGATTTTCTTTAAATAAGGGCAATAAAAACTATTACCTTGCTGTATAAATATACAAAATGTACAATTAGCTTCAGATCTTTTAGTGTTTCTCTCATATGGCCTAGGTTTAAATTCAACAAAACTTGTAATGTTCCTGGCCTTCCTATAAACAAAGGATGGGGTTTCACCTAAGATATTAATCAGAAAAGGGTTTCCTGTGACAATGAACAGTTTTCTTCAATAACATTTTTGATACTGTGATAAGTGTATGTCAGGATGCAGCTATTTTTGCATTTATTATTCTCTGTGGGATTACTTAACATTTTTCTACAGGGGAGGTTGAGTGAAGGTGCTTCATTTCTTTTCAGTTCTATAATGGGTTCCAGGATGTTTTTTAACATCTGACTTTCATAGCCTCTCACTAGAAAATCATTCTCTACGTTGTTCAGGTTTCTCAAAAATGGTTCCATCTCTGTGGTAATTCTAGCTTATCTATAGCCTTGGGATTTCACTACATTATACTTGGTTTTTGTAGGATGTAGACTTTTACTGTGGAGTAATGAGTTAACCCTCGTTAGTTTTCTGAACAGATCAGTGGTGATTCTGTTACTGTTGGTGTCCTTGGAAATTTGCATATCTAAGAAAGTGGTTGAAGTATAGCTATGGGAAGAGGTAAACTTCAGGAAGGGGGTTGTTTGACTGAGGTAAGTGATAAAAAATCTAACACCTTTAGGGAGGTACTAGCTACCTGCCCAAAGGCATTTCTAAGCCTAGCCAGAATGTGTTGCCTTTCGGCGCCCCCTTAGATTAGTTCCCTGTGCCTCTGTCCAGCAGAGCCACTGAAGTGATCCCCAGGGTTTCACAATCTCCTAGTTCTCTTACAAAGTTTTAAAAGCTCACTCAAGATGAGCATATTATTATACACAAATGCAGCTGCTTATTGGCTGCTAAATCAGTTAAGCTTCTTATGTTGCTGAATCACCAGGAAATAAAGCAAAACTAAACATGTTCCACGTGTCTTTAAAAAGATAGAGGCGCACAAAATTAACAAAATGCTTCCTCTGTATTCTTAACAGGAAGAGGGGTTTAATATAAAAATATACCAAAATTCACAATCTCTTGTTTTTCCTGCCATAGTCCGATTTATCACCATGGGCATCCCCACAGTTGTCAGACACAAAATTAATCACTGAACATAGTTTTCCTGAAATGCTTACACATCAATGTCTCAATAAAGCATTCAGAGAATTATTGTTTTTAAATGCATAAATATGTTCATAGAGTCTAAACAAAAGCCCATGGTGTTCACATAGTAACAACTGGGAGCTTCAGTTTAAAAAAAAATCTGCTCATGTTGCAGGAATTGCATTTGTAAGTTCCTCTCTTGTTAACTACATAGATGGTATAATTACAATATGGTATAATTGCTCTCTCTTTTTATTTTTTTCAAACAAAATCTTTGTTTATAAAAGTGGAGAATGGTTGAACTTCATCAAAGACTTATTAATTGGCACTTAAAATTTTCTAGTTTTGAGAGATGATTTCTTCATGCCCCCTGTACTAATTCTGGGAGTAACAAAGCTACATATGGGTCTACTTTTACTTACTGAATTTACATTTCTTGGAATCAGAAACTGCCAACTCCACTTCAGTGAAACACCATTCAGCCGAATCCATGGAATACCAAATTACTTTCCCTGGGAAATGAACCACTTGGCCACCAGGGTGAACTTTGCCCTTTTCTCCAGTGTAGTGTGATCTCAGAGTTAGTATATTTAGTTAGAAGGTGTGGGGGGTGAAGACCCGCATCCACTGGGTGGGTTTAATGTCACTCTGTTGAGTTTTTTCCCCTGGTTCCAAGTGGTTCATTTCCCAGGGAAAGCAGTTTGGTATTCCTTGGATTCAGAAGAATTGTGTTTTGCTGAAGTGGAGCCTGTGATTTCCGATTCAAATAAGTGTAAATTTGGTAAGTAAAAGCAGACCCATATGTATATGTGTATATATATATATATATATATAGAGAGAGAGAGAGGGAGGGAGGGGCGCACTCTCTCTCTCTCTATATATATATATATACATATATATATATATATATATCTTTGTGTGTGTATATGTGTTTTGTTTTATGTCTTTTATCCATTTAACATTCTTGTGCTTAATAAAGTCTTCATGGTTATTCCTTCAGAATTTTATTTTTATTTTGTGGAGTCACAACTGGTGCTGTCTTCTTTTGCAGTTCTTTTCAGATTTAAATTTGAAGAATCATTATATTCCTGTTTTGTATCTTTTGTCTGTGCAGGTCTTAAGTTTTTTAGCCACTGCAGAGATTTTTAGTTTGCTGAAACAGTGCACCATAAGTTTAGGTACATTTTTATACCTTGCTATGCTTTTAAGTACATTTTACTATTATTCCTCTAACAGTGATACTAACAAATTCGTTTCCTATATTCCTCCAGTAGTGATACCTTGGTGTTGTCACTAATCAACATTTCAACAGTGGTATTCTGTTTGTTACTTTCTTTGTTTTACTATTTAATATTTTTCTGGGAATACCACATATGCTATTAGCTTAGCCACACAATAATGTATTCTCTGCTGATGGGTCAATTACTGTATTTGAATAATCTAACAGTATCTTACTTTCTGCAGTACTGTTTCCTCGTACATGTTATTATATCTATCCATTTTTTTAAATCCATCAAGTTTTCTCTTACATTATTTTCATCTTGCCTAAGATTTACTTTTGCTGTTTCCTCATCTTTGCCACTCTGCATGACCACATATTTTGTTTGCAAGTGACTTATAGGTTCATAGGTTCATAGGTTCATACTAGGCTATCTGCCCAAGGGCATTTATAAGCCCAGCCCATAGTTATGTGGCTTTCGCCACCCCTTTAGTTTGAATAAAACTAGGCCTATTATTTTGTTGTGCCTCTGTCAAGCAGTGACACTGAAGTAATCCCTGGGGTATATCTGCGATCTCCCATCCATTGGTCAAGATTCCTCTTGAACAAGGCCAGCGAGGTGCTCTGCCTCACATGTACCGGGATTTTGTTCCACAGCATAGGGAGTCTCTGGGTGATGAATCTGTCCCTCCAGCACGTTCTATTAATAACCGTGTCAAGGTTTAAGTTTCCCGCCCTTGTGGTTCTGAGGGATCTAGATTTTTTGAGGTGAAGCATATTCATCAAATCTGGGTTTGACATGGCCTTATATGTCAGGCACAGGTCACCTCTGAGCAAGCGGTATGAGACTGAATAGAGCTGGAGTTCTTTCAGTCGGGCAGCATAAGACATATTTTGAGACCCTTTATCCTTTTGGTGAGGAACTTTTGGGGCCTTTCCAACTGCTGCAGGTGTCGGGTCAGATACATTCGAATGGGGCATTGTACTCAATCATAGGTCTAATGAGTGATGAGTACAGGGGACGATGACCTCCCTTGATCTAGATGTGAATCCCTTCATGATCAGGTGTGCAATGTAGAAGGTTTTCCTAACTACTTTAGCAACATGAGTGTCAAACGAAAGGCTACTGTCAACCTGGGTCCCCAGATCCCTGATGACTTCTTCTGTGCTCAGTGGATTGCCACCTATATGGTAGCTAGGGGTAACCTTGTTTTTCGAAGGGTAGGACTATGCATTTCTTGGCGTTTAACTTTAGGCCATGGCTCTGGCACCAGTTATCCGTTTCTGTGAGGCCCTTCTGAAGGATATCTGTGTCAGATGTGTTTTCGACTATGGCGCCCAGTTTGCAGTCATCTGCAAACTTTGTCAGCCATAACCCTCCTGTGTTTGCTTGTATTTCAGAAAAGTAGATGCCGAACAAGAGTGGACCCAGGACTGAGCCCTGTGGGACACCACTTGTGACAGGCTTTGAGTCTGACATGGCTCCAGCAACTCTGACCCTGTGGGTTCTGTCACTTAGCCAGTTTGCAACCCATCTTGTGATGTATGGGTTTACATTCAAGCTGATGAGTTTTTCGATGATACCTGAGTGGGGTATTGTGTCGAAGGCCTTTGCCAGGTCGAGGTAGGCTGTATGGACTGCCTTTCCCTCATCAATGGCCTTGGTGACTGTCTCGAAAAAGTCAACCAAGTTTAAAAGGCATGATCTGCCTTTGACAAAGCCAAACTGGGTTGGATCCAAAGTCTGCAAGTTCCCTATGTCTTTATTTATGAGTTCAATTATGATCCTCTCCATGGCTTTGCAGATAAGGCTCGTCAAGCTAATGGGACGGTAATTTCCAGGGTCGGTGGAGGCACCGCCCTTGTGAAGTGGGACCACAGTCGCGTCGCCACTCCTTGGAGTGCGTATCCTGAGGTGAGGCTAAGATTAAACAGCTGTCCTAACTGCGGGTTTAATTCCTCATTGAGTTCATGGAGCACACAGCCGGGGACACCATCCGGTCCCATGGATGCTGTGTTTTTTGCCTTGGAGAGCAGTTCTCACCTGGGTGTTGGAGATGTTTGGGGGGCTACAATCCTCTGGTATAGATATCTCTCCTTTTTGGGGGGAGAAGTTTGCACTGAACCTGTCAGCCAGTATGTTGGCAATGTGTGTAGGTTCAGTAATCTTCACATCATTTTGAACTAATTCTGAGCATATCTGGGAGTTTCCTCCTAGGTTTCTAACATAGCTAAAGAAGGCCTTATGATTGTCTTTTGAGTCCTTGGAGATTTTTCTCTCAAAATTTGCCTTGGATGATCTTATGAGAGCTCTTAGTTTTTTACTTATAATGATCAAAGGTGTCTTACCTTTCAAGGATTTTGCTCTATCTTGTAGTAGCTTCCTCCTTTTGTTGTAGAGCTTGTTTATGGCTGGGGTCCACCAGACTGGATGCTTGCCTTTGGTACAAAGAGTCTTAGTTTTGTTTGGGATTGCCTGATCCATGCAGTCCTGTAGGTGCTGGTAGAAGGCATTTGTAAGTGATTCAGCGGTTTGAGTAATGTTTACCACTGGCTCAGGGGCCTTAAAGGAGACCACACTAGTTTTTAGAAGTGTGAAGTCGGCTTTTGAGAAGTTTTTCACTGTGGTCTTTTATTTCAGGTGGGGCAGGATGAGGACCTCCAGCGAGATTAGTTTATGATCTGATCTCACCAGTGAGGGGTATACTTCCGGTGTTGAACATTGTGATCCCATGTTCATGATGATGAGATCAAGTATGTTTTCTCCTCTTGTGGGGATGGTGACTAGTTGTTCCATGGCATTTGAGATTATGAACTCCAGGAACCTTTGGGCTAGAGTGTTTGGGCTTGAGTAGTGTTCCCAGTCTATATTAGGGTAGTTGAAGTCACCTAGTATGATGGTGTTTGGAGATACATTTATCCCCTCCAATGTTTTCAGGAAGGCCATGTGAGGTTCCTGAGTTTGAGAGGGTGGCCTGTAACATGCTACAAATTGCAGAGCAGTCTTGCCTATGGTTAATTGCACCTGGATGGTCTCCGATGCATTGTGCGTTGCCACCAACCTTGAGGTGTGGGTGTCCTTTATGAATATGGACACCCCCCCTCCTTTCTTGGTGTTGTCTGGATTTTGGGCCGGAACGCATGATATGAGGTGAAACCTGATAGTGCTGGGGTGCTCTCAGGAGCCTTGAACCAGGTTTCTATCACAGCACAGACATCGATGTTCTCCATACTGAGAAGGGCCTCAGTGCGTGCATCTTGAGATTGAGACTTCTGGCATTGAGCAGCATTACCCTTAGTTTTTCCTTTTTGTGTTCTAGGGTGGTAGGTTTAGAATTTGAGCCTTGCCTAAAAAGGCACTATGGGGGTGGCAAGAGCCTTTGCCAATATCCGGAAGCCTAGGGGTGACAGGTGCAAGCCGTCCCTTGCAAAGCAGCGTGGCTTGTCCAGCATGTCATCCCAGGCAGACAGACATTGGATCCCCTTTGAATGACACCAGAATTTAAGCCAATTATTAAAGCTGATCATCTTATCACTGTATTGTGGCATCATTCTAGGTGAAGGTAGAATACTGCTCAAGGTCAGGGTCATACCTGCCTGGGCTACATAATCAGGGAGCTCTTCAATGTCTCTTTTCATGTAGTCCAAGGAGGTACGTCTCAGGTCGTTGACACCAGCGTGGACAATGACTGAGTCGTACTTGTACCTGCTGTTGAGAGACCCAAGTGCTTGCATTATGTGGCGGATTCTAGCGCCCGACAGGCAGCTTACTGTGACCTTCTCCTTACTCAGTCTGGTGAGCGGGACGTCAGTGTGTCTGACAATGGAGTCACCTATGACAAGTATGTTTGGTGTTGTATTTGGCCTTAAGGGCAGTGACTGCTTTGCACACTGATTTTGTTGTTTATGTGTTGTTTGTGTGGTGTATTGAGTTTGCAGTTGCTTGGGTGTCTGCTTTGGAGGCCTCTGCTGTTTAGGTAAATTTTTACTCAGAGCCTCCGAGTACTTTCCATGTAAGTTTCTGAAACTTTTATTAGTGAAAGGTCTTTTTTTTTCCTCATAAGCTGTTCTAAATGTTGCCACTTCTTGAGCATGTTGTCATTTTAAAGAACCACCTTCATCATTGCAAACATCCTTTAGTTCACTATCAGTTACTGAGTATTTAATTGTTTTAATGAGTCATCATATTGAGGCTCTGTTCACCACAGGGATTCCAGATGAAACCCTTTACTTCTTACTTGGTCTACACTTCAGGCTTACTTCTTTCTGGACTAAACTGATTATATTCGATTATACTGCACTTATGAGTTGCTATTATTATTCCCTTTTGTAACGTATTAACCACGTCTGGGACCCTCTGCCTACACCCATCTTCAAATAGCCATGAAGCTGCTATACACATAACAATTAAGACCACTTTCCTCTCTGCATATGTACTACACTACATCAAATCCCTCTTCTTTGGTTACATACTTCTCTTTTGGGTTTTGTATTTATCTGATTTCTCTCATTCATTACTTCTTCCATTGCAGCTTTCTCTATCCTGATCGGTGTTTCTTTGGGTACCTACTTCTTCTTCTTTTGGCTTTTTCCTGGTTTGGGGTTGCCACAGAGGATCACCTGTCTGCTCATGACTGGCAGTGGGGTTTTACAGTGTCGCGTTGCCAGCCTGGCCTCCAACTTTCCACAGAAGGCACACACTCACACCTAGGGTCAATTTAGAGTGTCCAATCCACCTACAGCATGTCTTTGGGATGTGGGAGGAAACTGGAGCACCCGGAGGAAATCCACGCGACCACAGGGAGGACATGCAGACTCCGCACAGAAGGCACCCCAGCCAAGAATCAAACCAGAGGACCTCTTGCTGTGAGGCGGCAACACTAACACTGCACCACTGTGGCCGCCCCTTCTTTGTGTACCTACTAATTGTTTTAATTTATTCAGTTAAGGATATTAAATTAGCATCTGAGTTTTTACTGCTTTCAAAAGGAACACTGTTTCTGTGTTCTATTTTTTTCTGTCCTTGTGATACAATTTCTTATCATAAGGTGATTACTTACTTTTTTGGTTTCCTGTCTGACTATTCACTTTAACTTTTTGTAGACTACCATTTTCTTTTTTCACAGTGGAGGTTATAACAAGATTTATTTTGTTGCCAGAAGATTTTATATTAGCTGCTACTTGCTTTTTAAATTAACATTCCTGCATCTCAGTCACTGCTGCAATACGCTGCGTGTGTGTGCTTGCCGCTTGCTCTGGTATTCTTCTCTCGGGTTTCCCCCTTGTACAGCTCCATTTAGACTGAGGAACATACCTCCCCGAAGAAGAAATCCAGGGACATTCTGAAAATTTACCCCTTTCCATCTGCATCTCGCTCGAGTATTTTTCGCTCGGGTTTCCCCCTTCTACAGCTCCATTTAGACGGAGGAACATACTTCCCCGAAGAAGAAATCCAGGGCCATTCGGAAAATTAACCCCTTTCCATCTGCGTCTCGCTCGAGTATTTTTCGCTCGGGTTTCCCCCTTCTACAGCTCCATTTAGACTAAAGAACATACCTCCCCAAAGAAGAAATCCAGGGACATTCTGAAAATTAACCCCCTCCATCAGCACCTCACTCTGGTATTTTTCTCTCGGGTTTCCCCCTTCCACAGCTCCATTTAGATTGAGGACTATACCTCCCCAAAGAAGAAATCCAGGGACATTCTAAAAATTAACGCCCGCCATCTGCATCTCGCTCGGGTATTTTTCTCTCAGGTTTCCCCCTTCTACAGCTCCATTTAGACTGAGGAGCATACAACCCCAAAGAAGAAATCCAGGGACATTGGGACATTCTGAAAATTAAACCCCTCCATCTGTGTGTGTGTGTGTGTGTGTGTGTGTGTGTGTGTGTGTGTGTGTGTGCAATACTCTTTGTTAACACTTATTTTTTAAGGTGTTTGTAATGCTAACCCATGGTGTGCACACTAGAAGTTCTGCAGCAGTCCCTTTTCCCAACTCTCTCTCCTCCAGCCATTTCACTCCCTGTTATAAGTAGATTCTACATTTTACTTTTCTCAGGAACACCACTAGGTGGCAATATATTCCCACTGATTGTATTAGGTAACTTTCAATACTTTTTCCCTGCTCTCTGCAGCTGTAAGACCTGTTGTCCTTTCCCATAGTTTTTTGCACAATTGTCACACCTGTTCAATTCTCCTGGAGTTAGACCAAACCTTAACTCATAAGTAACATACCTCTGAGCTTGTCAGTACTTTTGAGTGCTCAAGAGTGCCTGTATCACTGACTGTTTTTTTTCTGCTCCTTCCTCCTTCTCAGCATTGTCTCCCTTTGGATATTTCTCCCACATCCACTCATTTCACTCAGTACCCCCCCCCCCCTCTCCTTCCCATTCCTCTCCCTAAGTCTATATCTAGTGGTGTTACCTGTTGTGCCATTTATTTTTAAATTAACATTCTTGCCCCTCGGTCACTACTGCAGTAAGTTACAGTGCCTGATTACTTTTGCATGTGCTAAACAGCTTTGTATAATATATTTTGGTCTTACTGCTCTGTTCATTGCTCTGTAATTACACAATTCCTGTTGCCAGGTCTCACTGTTTGCTCTGTGCCTGCCTTGCTCCACACCTTTGTTGAATCCCCTTCTGTTTTTACTATTTAATTACAAATGCAAGCTTGCTAATTGTTTTTTGCCTGAAATTCCCATCCCTGTGGTACTTGCTAAACAGTGTGGAGACTCTCTACTTAATTGTTTTTTACCTGAAATTCCCATCCCTGTGGTACTTGCTAAGCAGTGTGGAAACTCTTTACCTAATTGTTTTTTTGCCTGAAATTCCTATCCCTGTGGTACTTACTAAACATTGTGGAAACCCTCTACCTGTGCACAACCTGGTCAGATCTTCCCTAATTAGTTTGCTTTCCTAATGTGTACGAGTGTTTAAATGTGATAACGCACATGCTCCGGTGTGGCAAATGCTTACTTATCCTATTCCTATATATATGTATTATATCCTTCCCCACATCCTCCCAGGTCAGAGCCTGCTCATCTAAGCTCACTCTTAAATGTGTGCGGGCGCTTTATGTATTTAGTCTCTGCTCCTGTTTAGTATTCAGCATTTCTGCTTTGCTACCTGACCTGATTCCTACTATACAGTTTAATAGCGTACCATATTTTCAATGGCATGTAATGCCTAGAGCATGTCCAGCAGTGCCTTCCTCCCATACAGTGTATTGTAAAGTATCTTTCAGCCCTACTATGATACCATGCACTTAGCATGCCCCGGTATTACTAAACAATTCAGTCTGACCACCCCTATCAATATAACAGAAGTCAGAGAAATGCAAATAGCTCCGATACATACATGATCTAAACAGAGTACCACCAATCACTTAATATGTTGTTCCCCTGACTAGCTCTTGCAACTGGTGTGGTCAAAGGGAGATATACAGAATATTTTCTACACTAATGCCTTGTGTGCAATACTTCTGCTGTGGTCACTTCTGGCTGTAAAATGCATTAGCTCCTGCTGTAATCTGTTATCTACAAAGTGAATAAGCTGTTGTTGTCAGTTCTTATAGAGCAACTTGTATTTGTATTGTTGACTGTATAGTGAAGAAGTACCTGCTGCTGTTAGTTCTCCTAGACCAACTCATTTTTGCATATGCACCCTTTGCCTATTGAATTGCATTTTACTGTGCTGCTTCCATCTAATATTTTTATTTCTCCCTGGAACTGCTCTCATATTTCCATTCTGAACTGTCTTTCCCCCTTTTTTGTGCTGTACTTATCACATGTAACTGGATTTCTTCAGCCTATCTTATTACTGCCTCTCCCAGTTCTCCCATGCCTCTATATTAATGTACTTCTCTCTATTTTCATCTCGCTCGGGTATTTTTCTCTCAGGTTTCCCCCTTCTACAGCTCCATTTAGACTGAGGAACATACCTCAGCTCCATTTAGACTGAGGAACATACCTCCCCAAAGAAGAAATCCAGGGACAGTCTGAAAATTAACCCTCTCCATCTGCATCTGTGTGCAATACTCGTTAAAGCTTATTTTTAATGTGTTTGTATTGCTAACCTACAGCGTGCACACTAGCAGTTCTGCAGCAGTCCCTTTTCACAACTCTCTCCCCCTCCAGCCATTTCATCCCCTGTAATAAGTAGATTCTACATTTTACTTTTCTCAGGAGTGCCACTAGGTGCCGATATATTCCCACTGATTGTATTAGGTAACTTTCAATACTTTTTCCCTGCTCCCTGCAGCTGTAAGGCCTGTTGTCCTTTCCCATTATTTTTTGCAGAATTGTCACACCTGTTCAGTTCTCCTTGAATTAGACCAAACCTTAACTCATATAACATACCTCTGAGCTTCTCAGTACTTTTGAGTGCTCAAGAGTGCCTGTATCACTGGTTGTTTTTATTGGTCTCTACTACTCCTTCCTCCTTTTCAGCTCTGCCCACTCCATTCACCCTTCGGGCTCACTCTGCTCCCCTACCCTGCCCCCAATTCCCACCTGCCTCCAGTGCCTCTACACTTATACTCCCAAACCACACCCCCTCCAGCATTCAGCCTATCTGAACAATCCCCACCCACCTCCTCATCTACCAGCCCCTCCTGTTTCCACTGCCCAGTACCTTCCCCTTACCTATTCTTACCTTTCCCCATTCTTACTACCAAGGACCACACACCACTTTGCCTTCTGCTAATTCTTTCTCCCCTCTGCACATCTTCACTGCATACTATAACCTTACACTACCATGCAAATCAAACCTACACATACTTTACCATTAATATGTCTACCTTTCCTCCTCTACTGTCTACTCTATCTTACCAGACTACCTGACTTTTCTTACTCCCGTCTCTATCATACAACTTCAACACATGCCTTAAAAGAATCTCAACTTATATCTCTCATCACCTCTATTAGTATAATGACTCCCTCCTCTTTACTAGAAAGGTTCTTCCTGATATTTGTAATACAGCCCCAGTCCCTCATAATCATACCTCTCCAGCTACCCTGCTCTCAACTCCAACTCAAAAGAATCTAAAGACCTTGCCTCCCTCCTACTTCAACTAATCTCTATCCTCCTCTCTGGTGGCAAAATTCCTAATCCCAGACCCTCAGACAGCTATGCTTCTAACCCTAACTTGTCTTCCTCACCCTCTCACCATAAATCTTTCCTTTTTGTTACCATTAACACCCAAAGTTTATGCAATAAACTTCCTACCCTTCATGCCTGGCTATCCCATTACCACCCTGACATTCTCTCTATCATTGAAACATGGTGAAAACCCCACATAAAAGATTCTAAAAATACCCCCCCCCCCCAACTGCAAGATCATAAGAAATGACAGAACTCTAAAGAAAGGTGGTGGAGTAGACCTACTTTTCTCCTCCTCCCTAACAGTGACACCCTTTACCAAGCCTATACCCCAATTCGCAACAGGTGAAGCAACCCTGGCCCTCCTGAAAATTAATAACCACAAAAACATATATATAGCTGCCCTTTATATTCCACCAGGAAATAACATCCCCATTCCTGAAGATATCCTTTCTTGGTTATCATCCAATATAAGCAATGAAACTACATTCATATGTGATGTAAATACAAATTGGACTTCTATTCAATCACCTACATCACCTCAGAATATAAACCTAAACAACTACACCCAAATAATTACCTCTTCTACCAGATTTAATAAAGATCTGGTAGCATTCTGGACTGGATATTAGTTTCTCACCCAAACTCCATTTCTGACAATGGCACCCTACCCAACTCCCTCAGCGATCATCTCCCTGCCTTTGCTCATCATTCACCATCGTCCCTCCAACTTCACCACAATTACATCACAAGTCGTACCCTAAAAAACTTCAACCCTCTAGCTTTCTTAAACTCACTAAAACATATGAACTGGAACCCTGTAAAAACCCTCCCTCTTGACAATGCTGTTACATACTTCAATACTGCATTCAATAACCTACTAGATAGCTTCAGTCTCCCCAGAACTAAAATAATCAAAACCAAATCCACCCCTTGGCTAACTAAAGCAACTATTACACTCATGCATCTTCGAGATAAATCTTGGAAGCGTTACCATAAATCTAAAAAACCTAACACCCTCACTGAGTATAAGCAACTCCGTAATAAAGTGAAAAAACAAATTGGTTTAGACTGAAAGTTCTACTACTCCAAGATTCAAAACAATTATAGATTCAACCCCCAAAAATTTGGAACAGTATATCTGCTCTCCTCTCTTCTGGCAAAAATGACTATCCTTGCCCTGACCCCAACTCTCCAGATCATATCTTAGCTAACCAATTCAACTCTTTCTTTATTGATTCAATTGCCAAGCTCACCACATCATTCTCCAATAACACTTCTACTCCACCCTCATCCCACACCCTCAACTCTAGTCCCACTGACAGCAACACTACTCATCTTTCCCCCCTTTACCATACAACCCGTCTCTCTGCACACAATAAAAAACTTCTACTAAAACTAAAATCATGCCCTCATGCCCCAGACAACCTTCCATATAACTTTCTCAAGCTAGCTGCCTAGGGCATAGCCCTTTCCATCACCATATGTATCAACTGTTCAATCCAAAATCCTATGTACCCCTCCTCTGGAAGAAAGTGTTCATCATTCCCCTCCACAAAGGAGGCAGCAATACTGAAATTTCTAACTTCCTTCCTATAGCCATCCTGTCCCCTATCTCAAAAGTCCTTGAAAAATGCATACATTTGCAACTCCCTCCCTACCTCCTAAACAATCAACTTCTTTCTCCAACTCAACATGGATTTAGACCTGGACGTAGTACTACCACTGCTCTTCTCTCTTTCCTTGACATCATCCACTGTGCCTGAGACTCTGGCAACATCGTATCTACCTTCTGCTAGACTTATAAAAGGCCTTTGATACTGTTTCCCACAACACTCTCCTGTCC
>NC_056732.1:1868881058-1868966058 GCF_019279795.1 Protopterus annectens
TTTTTTGTCATTCAAAGGGGATCCAGTATCTGTCTGCCTGGGATGACATGATTGACAGACCACGATGCTTTGCCAGAGATGGTCTGCACCTGTCGCCCTGGGATTCAGGTTACTGGCTAAGGCTCTTGCCACCCCTATAGTGCCTTTTTAGGCAAACTTCAAAGGACAAAACCACCACCGTAGCAGGTACAAGCATGCAAAATCTGAAGGTAATGCTACTCAATGCTAGAAGTCTAAACCTCAAAATGCACTCTCTCGAGGCACTCCTAAAAATGGAGAACATCGATATCTGTGCAGTAACTGAGACCTGGTTCAAGGCTCCAGAGAGCACCCCTGCAATACCAGGCTACAACTCTTACCACACTTTTCAGCCACCAAACCAGGACCGAAACACTAAAGGTGGAGGAGTGTCAATATTCACCAAGGATATTCACACCACCAGGCTAGTTGGCCTACACAATGTGTCTGAAATTCTCCAAGTGCAACTAACACTAGGTAAGACTGCAATCCAAATTGTAGCTTGCTACAGATCCCCCACCATACCCCAAGATTCTCACTACACCTTTCTAAACATATTGGAAAATATTAAGATAGAACCAAACACCCTAATACTGGGTGATTTTAACTACCCTGCCATTAACTGGGAAAACTACTCGTGTCCCAACACCTTTGCGCAACGGTTCTTGGAATTCATAAATTCCAACGCCCTGGATCAACTAATCCATAGTCCCACCAGAGGCTCCAATATCCTAGACCTGGTCATTACCAACATGGGAAATCAATGCTCCACACCTATGGTCACCCCCTCGTTAGTCAGGTCTGACCATAAGCTAATCACCCTTAACATCCACATCCCACCCCTACCCCCCAGTAAAGAAACCACCATAAAAAACCAAAGCCAACTTCATGCTACTCAAGTCAGAAGTGACAAACTTCATGACACCCATGCAGACGGGAACTGAAAGTTCAACTGCTGAATCCTACACTAAGGCACTGTATGTGCACATCCACTCATGCATGAATCGTGCCATCCCAAATAGAACCAAAATGCTCTCATCCAAAAAAAGGAAGCCAATCTGGTGGTCCCCTGCCATAAACAAACTTTACAACAAAAGGAAGAAACTTTTGCAGAAAAGAGGAAAATCCCAGGATGCAAAACTCCTTACTAGCCTCAGTAAGAAACTGAGATGCCTCATAAAATCCTCCAAAGCTAGTTACGAAAATAAAATTGCCAAAGATTCCAAAGACAACAACAAAGCGTTCTATAACTATGTCAAGAATCTAAATGGCAATGCTCAGATCTGCTCTGAGCTAAAACAGAATGGCATTAAATATACTGATCCGAAGGATATTGCCAATATCCTGGCAGATCGATTCAGTGCCAACTTCACCGCCCCCTCACCCCCTAAATGGCCCATCTCAATACCGGAAGATTGCCAAATTCCAGTAATAACGGCCACACAGGTACAAAATGTACTCTCTAAAGCCAAGAATACAGCATCCATGGGACCAGATGACATCCCGGGTTGTGTACTACATGAACTACAATATGAACTGGCACCTCACCTAAGTGTCATGTTTAATCATAGCCTCACCTCAGGTTTCATGCCCACTGAGTGGCGCAGAGCTACAGTTATCCCAATCCACAAGGGGGGATCCACCTTGGATCCCGGAAACTACCGTCCCATCAGTCTGACAAGCCTTATCTGCAAGGCCATGGAGCGTATTATCATGGAACTTATAAACAAAGACATTGGAAACCTTCAAATACTGGACCCCACCCAGTTTGGGTTTGTGAAGGGCCGCTCTTGTCTCCTGAACATGATTTACTTCTTTGAATCAGTCTCCAGAGCAATGGACAAGGGTAAGGTGGTCCATACAGCCTATCTATACCTTTCCAAGGCCTTTGACACCATCCCCCACACTGGAATCATAGATAAACTTACTAAGTTGGGCATTAATCCCTATGTCACCCAATGGGTTGCTAAATGGCTTACTGATAGAACCCACACTGTAAAAGTAGCCAACTCCAAATCCAGCTCCAGACAAGTGACAAGTGGAGTACCTCATGGTTCAGTCCTGGGGCCGCTCTTGTTTGGCATCTACTTCTCTGAAGTACAGGTCAACACTAAGGGACTCTGGCTAACAAAGTTTGCAGATGACTGCAAACTGGGAGCCATTATTGAATCCCCAAATGATGTGGATACTCTACAAAAGGGCCTTACAGAAACAGATGCTTGGTGCCAGAGCCATGGGCTCAAGCTCAATGCCAAGAAATGTATTGTTATCCCTATGGGAAAAACATGTATCCATGAATTACCATATAGGTGGCAGTACACTAAACACAGAAAGTGTGATAAGAGACTTAGGGACACAGGTGGACAGTGGTCTCACCTTCAATAACCACATCGCCACAACAGTCAGGAAATCCTTCTATGTGGCACACCTCATCACGAAGGGCTTTTCATCCAGAAAAAAGGAGGTCATTGTCCCACTGTACTCATCCCTCATTAGACCCATTATAGAATACAACGCCCCATTTGGTATGTACCTCTCAAGACATCTGCAACAACTGGAAAGGCCTCAGAAATACCTCACTAAAAGAATCACAGGCCTAAAGCAGATGCCCTACGCTGACCGCCTTAAAAAACTCCAGTAATACTCTGTCACATATCGTCTACTCAGAGGCGATCTCTGCTTAACATACAAGGCCATGTCAAACCCAGAGCTGTTGGACATGCTACACTTAAAGAAATCCCAATCCCTCAGAGCTATACGCTCCAGGGATCTAAACCTTGTCATCACAATAAACAAAACATGCTGGAGGGATAGGTTCCTGACCCAGAGACTCCCCAGACTCTGGAATAGATTGCCCATACATGTCAAGCAGAGTGCCTCTTTGGACCTCTTCAAGAGGAACCTTGACGATTGGATGGGAGAAAGGAAATTCACCCCAGGGATCACGTCAGTCGCCCTGCTAGACAGGGGTCCAGGAAAGTAAATAATGTGGGAAGAAATAGCCAGGGAATTGTTATGGCTAGGCTTGTATAGGCCCTAGGGCTGATAGCCTAGTACCAACCTATGAAATGAAGGGAGTCACTATGCTGAGTTATGAAAAAGGAAAACGGGAGAGGGAGTGGAAATGAAATGAAGGGAGTCACTCCCTCTCCCTTTTTCCTTTCTCATAACACCCTAGTGACTCCCTTAATTTCATTTCCACTCCCTCTCCCTTTTCCCTTCTCATAACTTACCCTAGTGACTCCCTTCATTTCATTTCCACTCCCTCTCCCTTTTCCCTTATCATAACTCACCATAGTGACTCCCTTCATTTCATTCCCACTACCTCTCCCCTTTTCCTTTCTCATAACTCACCCTAGTGGCTCCCTTCATTTCATTTCCACTCCCTCTCCCTTTTTGTCTTTCTCATAACTCACCCTAGTGACTCCCTTCATGTCATTTCCACTCCCTCCCCCTTTTTCCTTTCTCATAACTCACCCTAGTGACTCCCTTCATTTAATTTCCACTCCCTCTCCTTTTCCTTTCTCATAACTCACCCTAGTGACTCCCTTCATTTCATTTCCACTCCCTCTCCCTTTTCTTTCTCATAACTCACTCTAGTAACTCCCTTCATTTCATTTCCGCTCCCTCTCCCTTTTTTCCTTTCTCATACCCCAGCCTATTCACCTTTCACTGTTCAACTCTCCTCCTCTAATACTTCCTCCCTCTCACCTCATGAAACTTTGAGTGCATAAGTGCCTGCACTCCAAATTATACTTATGTACTCCAAAATACATCTGTTTTAATTTCATTCAGTGCTTTGTTACAACACCTTGCTCAAATGTTATTATTCTATCTTCTATATCACTGTGTTTTTAGTAGTTCTGAAAATTGTACTGTACTTAACTTTGATATTAGCTTTGTAATAATTGTATATGGAGCTTTTCTCCCCGGGCCTCCATTGAAAACAGGCTCATTTTGGCCCAATGGACTTTCCCGGTAAACAAACTGCAAATAAATAAATAAAATAGTTATACTACAATTCGTGCTTGTAGTGCCTACACCAGGGTTGGGAATGTTTTATTTTTACTTTGAGGCAAGTGCTTTCAGCTTCCATTTCCAGAGTATTTCTCAATAACATGTACATAGTTTATATAGAAATACTTTTCTTGGTGAGATTCAATAAACAGTCCACCTCATGAAGACACTCAACAAAGCTTGAAAATGAATTCAATTCAAATTTCTTTTTTGCACGGATTCAGTCTGTCCACCCTGACCCTTCAGTTTAATTTTTCCAAATCTTTCCAGTTTCTACTACCATGATGGGAATGGACCCCAATCCTAAGTTAAAGATTAAAGTTCATAAAATTACTATTGTTTCAGTCTTTGAAGTTAGCCAAAGGTGCTCTTCTCAGCACCTGTAATGATCCCAAAACTGAATCCTTCTCTGTAATTCATATGGAGTTACATGCATCAGTAACATATCTAAATATGACTGGAATTTTTTATGACACCCATTGCTCCTACTACCACTGAAAATGCTTGAGAATCCTTCTTCAACATTGCCATTGTTTCTGTCTGCAAATTTTGGAATTTTATAACATTGTCTCTCTCTGTACATAAGATATGCATTAGCATTTTGTATATAAGCTTTTGACTAAAGCTGTTGGCTTCAGAATTTCTCCATGTATACCTCTTTAATTGTGGGCTTTCCATGTTTTTCTTTTGTTCTGCTGATATTTTTCTTTTTTTTTACATTTTTTTCTTCTGTTTTGTAGTACATGTCTGAAGTAAAGGTCAGACCTGACAACACCACAGGCGCAAAAAAAAAAAAAAAAAAAAAAAATATATGAAAACTTTCTCCAAAGCAAACTATAGCTTACTAAGAGATGGTATAAAGTTTCAAAGCCCCTGCAAACACAGCAAGCAATAACTCCTATGCAGATGTGCACACAAATGCCCTGTACAGCCACTTAAACAAATGTATTGATTCAGCTATACCTCACAGGACTAAAACCAGGTCCACCCAAAAAACAAGCCATCTGGTGGCTGCAAGTATAAATAAGTTATATAACAAAAGAAAGAAACTGATATCTAAGAACAAGAGTGAACTTACTCAACAGAGGGAGAATATCCTCCACAGTGTGAACAAGCAAATCCAATATCATGTAAAGTCCTCTAGGGTTAGTTACAAGACTAAATTACCATCCCTAGCTAAAGACAACCCTAAGGCATTCTTTATCTATGTCTGAAACCTAAGAGGGAATGCCCAGCTTTGTGTGCCTAACGTACAGTAGATGGTACCACTCACACTGAACCTGAGGAAATTGCCAACCTGCTAGCTGACTGACTTGGCAATAACTTTACCCCTTTGCCCTCACTACCCATACCCAAAAGCATTTCTGACACCATTCCTATACTGAGTATCTCCAAATAACAGGTCATTCAAATGCCCTCCAAGTCCAAAAACATGGCCTCTATGGGACCAGATAACATCCCATGTTGCTTACTAAACAATCTAAAACAAGGTCTAGTGGAACCGCTTGGCACTGTCCTTAACCACAGCCTGCACAATGGCTTTGTTCCAGCAGAGTGAAGAACAGCAACAGTAATCCTCTTGTACAAAGGGGGTTCATCAATCGACCCATAAGCCTAACCAGCCTTACCTGCAGGTCATGGACCATATCAACAAGGACACAGGCAACCTTTAAACTCTTGACCCAACCCAGTTTGGTTTCATCAAGGGCAAAGTTTGCTTATTAAACCTGATGAACTTCTTTGGGAATGTCACCAAAGCCCTGGATGAGGGCAAAGCAATACATACTTGATTGATTTAGCTAAGGCTTTTGACACAATCCCCCACTCAGGGATCATTGACAAACTCTCCCAGATGGGTGGCCACCTGGCTCATCAACCAAATGCACAATATGAAAGTTAGGAAGTCCACTTCCACCAGCAGACCAGTTACCAGTGGGGTACCACAATCATCTGTGCTGGGCCCTCTACTGTTTAGAATCTATTTCTCTGAGGTCCAGGTGAAAGTAGATGGCCTGTGGCTTACCAAGTCTGCAGATGACTGTAAACTGGGTGCAATCACTTAATCCCCCAATTATGTAAACGTATTACAGAAGGGGCTGATACAGACAAATGATTGGTGCCAAAGTCACAGAGTAAAACTAAATGCAAAAAAAAAAAAGCCTCATTATCCCCTTTGGCAAAAAAGTAGCCCGCATTAATTATGACATAGAGAGCACCCATTCAAGCTCAAACTCAGTGATGCAAGACTTGGGATCACAGGTAGAGAGCAATTTAAACTTCGATTACCATGTGTCCATAGTGGTAAGGAAAGCCTTCTGCATTGTGCATCTCATAAATAAGAGCATCACATTCACAACTAAGGAAATTATAACTCCACTGTACTCAACCCTTATCAGACCACAAACTGAGTACAATGCTCCATTCTGTATGCATCTCACCAGACACTTGCAGCAACTGGAGAGACCACAGAGGTTTCTAACCAAAATAATCCAGTGCCTCCAAAATGTTGAAAGGTGACCTGTGCCTGGCCTAAAGAGCAGTCTCTGCCCTAATGGAAATGCTGTACATCTGCAAATCAAATGGGACAAGAGTCAATCATTCCAGGGATCTCAACATAGATTGTGACATTAACAAAACATGTTGGAGGGGCAGATACATCTCCTAGAGACTGCCCCTTCTTTGGAATAAGCACCCACTTCACATGAAGCAGAGCTCATCAATGGCCCTATTTAAATGCAACCTTGACAACTGGCTGGGTGACCTTCAATTCACCCCAAGGATGGCACCTATGTCTCTCATGGACAGGAGTAGTCAGTGCTGACCATAGAATAGCTTTGCTAACAATGAACATCTAACTGTGGTCAAATAGTTAGATTGTTTTTACATTGCTAGGCTTGTAAAGGCCTAGCAGCCTCCTATGAAGCGATGATCTTTGTTGTTATCTGTTTTAGTTTAGTGGTTTGATTTCCATACCTGCTCCTTTTCTTTAAGACTTCACCTAACCTGTGTAAGAGGTTACCATAGACTGGTCTTCGTAATGGTTTAGATCTAATGCTGTCAACAAACCTATGCAAGACCTGTGAATGCTAATTTATATTTTACAGCAAGGAATATATAATCTTGGCAAACGTGTTTTTTTTACATATCATTTGATAACCATGAAGCAGTTTTCTTATCCAATTGATCCTACACTTTTTAGGGAGGGATGATCACACACCAAAGGTGTAATTTAGAACAGAGGAGGCAAGTGGATTTACAGTTTTAGCATTATTTTTAACAGGTCAAAGCATTTTTCATTGCAAGTTTCAGCCTTATATCCACTAATTAGCTTTTTTCTCATTTGTTTACATTGTATTGCCATGTCTTCAACTATTCCCAAGTATTTATATATTTCTTCTTGTTCCAATTCTTTTATGTCATAATTCTCTCTAAGACTAATATCTTTTAATGTTTTAACGTTTCTGTTTCAAATGCTGATTTTGCACATCTGTTAAAATTAAATGATATAATGTTCATTTGAAAGGGTTCTTGTTGCTGTACTTGTAGTTGCTTCTTTTAAATCCTTCACAAAAAGCAGATAAAGTATCATTCGACTGGATTGCATTCTTGAAGTCAGATAGTACTCAAAGCATAGTCTGGTCTGTTAAATAAACAACTTAAAGGATTGCAGGCAAAGTAAAACTGTGATAATGGCAAATATACACTGGAATATTCTCCTTTGGATTCTTACATCCCAGACAGTAAATTGTCCTTTTGCATGGTTCAGTTGTAAAGTCATCTGCCATCTTTTTCATAGTGAATGCAAAATAATTTATCAAAGTATAATGGATCTTTTACATTTGTAAACATTCTGTAATCCTGGAGTGTGGAATGCTGTCATTGTTATATATCTTATTGCCATACTGATATTCCTGACCTTTATACAGGTCTCAACTGGAACTTTCTTTAGTATTACTGGAGCCTAAAAATGGTCCTCTGTGATCACTATGCTACCCTGGTTGACAAATGAAAATACATTAGTAGTAAAACCGGCCTTTAATTCTGTAGGATTCTCTTTTATTTTCCTTCTGTTCTATTGCCGTGATTTCATTTTTACCTAAATGATGGCAGACTATGAATTCTCTATTTTGTTTTGATTTCCCGAAATGTTTAGGATTTCTAATACCATGGCATGAAGTCAACCCTCTTGTAACTCAGTATACTAACAATGCTAATATCTGGGATATTGTGAACTTTGGCAAGTGTACATACTGTACTGTGCTGTTACATTGGCGCCGAACTGAGGTAAACTATTACTGGTGCCAGAAAGCCTGCTCTTCAGTTTTTCCCTTAGATCTTTTGCTACTTCTTTCTCTCTTTCACTTCCAGTTGCCTAATCGCTTTGCACTTCAACCGGTTTTTGAAGCAATTATTATAGCACACCTAAGATCCATCAGCACTAGTCGTTCTTCATGGAAATAGCTCCAGTACTTAGTAGTTATGCCCAACCCTCCTGACATGATTAAAGAGCAGTTCCCTGTGCTTTCTGCTATTAACCTGGTGCACTTGGACATTCTGATAGCATAGCAACTGCCTCATGTACACAGACAATCTCTCCTTTCATCTCCGAACACTCAGACTTGTGAGAGATGCACTTATATCACCAAATTGGAAGACATGCACTCTCCAGCCAAGACCGGACTAGCTGGTCAAGATGAGAAAGTCAGCACCTGCACCATACCACATGGAACACATAACCCTCTAGAACACCCACTATCACAGCTCTCACATAAAAACACAAACCACACACTCACCTTTGCGGAGGAACTCAACAGAAATTTACCAAAACAACAGAGACCTCCCTCTAGAACACCCACTATCACAGCTCTCACATAAAAGCACAATCCACACACCCACCTTCGCGGAGGAACCCAACAGAAATTTACCAAAACAACAGAGACCTCCAAGACAGAAACTCACTCAACCACCACAACACAGCACAAACCACAGGACACACAGCTCACCTCCACAGCGTGCCCCTCAAGCTAAGCCCCTAAGGCTAAACACCTTGCCCAATACACTAATCATAGGTGACTTAATATTGAGGCACACAGATGTCCCACTCACTAGGTTGAATAAGGAGTAGGCAACAGTCAGCTAACTATCAGGTGCCAGAATCCGAACATAATATATGCACTTGGGTCACTCCAGAAGTACAAGTATGACTCTGTCATTGTCCATGTGGGTGTGTATGACCTGAGATGCACCTCCCTGGACTACATGAAAAGAGACATGGTGGAGCTCTTGGACTATGTGGCCCAGGCAGGTATGACACTAGCCCTGAGCAGTATCTTACTGTCACCCAGAATGATACAGCAATACAAACAAAAAATGATTGACTTCAACAATTGGCTAAGTTTCTGGTGTCATTCTAAGGGGACCCAGTATTTATCCGCTTGGGATAACATGATTGACAGACCTTGATGCTTTGTCAGAGATGGACTGCATCTGTCACCCCTGGGTTTCCGGGTACCGGCTAAGGCTCTTGCCACCCCTATAGTGCCTTTTTTAGGCTCTGTTCTAAAGACCAAATTACCACTGTAACAGCTATAAATTAATGCAATCTGAGCATTATGCTGCTCAACGCTAGAAGTCAATCTCAAGATGCACGCACTCGAAGCACTCCTTAAAATGGAGAACATCGACATTTGTGCGGTAACAGAGACCTGGTTTAAAGTGTCAGAAAGCACTCCTCATTCCACACCTTTTGGCACCGAAACATAGACCAAAGCTCCAAAGGCGGTGGTGTGTCCATATTCATAAAGAATATGCACACCTCCAGGCTAGTAGCCCAGCATAATGCATCTGAGATACTTCAGGTACAACTAACATTGAGTAAGACTATGATGCAGGTCATAGTCTGCTGTAAGTCCCCAACCATGTCCCTAGACTCTCACTCCACATTTCTAAGCACCCTGGAATCTATCAAGGTCCGACCCAACACTCTCATATTAGGAGACTTCAACTACCCCTCCATCAACTGAGAAAACTACTCAAGCATCAATACAATGGCCCAACACTTCCTGGAATTCATCAATTCCAATGCCGTGGACCAGCTCATTCTGACCCCCACTAGAGGAAGCAAAGTACAGTTGTGTACACTTACCATAAATGTAGATGTTCGATTGTATTCACTGTTGCAGTCATTACATTTGGGTAATCTGCTGGCAGGTTGCCCTCAGTTGGCCTGAATTCCAAAGTCTTGGGTCCTGCGTAGGTTGCTGTCTCCTCTTCCATGACGTCAGGTCATCAGGGGTATAAACAGGCAGCCAACGCCATTTCTTTAGTTTTTCTTGCTCCAGATGTCAGGTGCCCCCCAAATGGGGAGCAAAAATATATATAAAATATATAAACTATATATATATATGCAACAACATAAACTTTACTTTCATCTAAAAGCAAATACACCACAAAGGCTGTAGAATATAGTGAAGGAAAGAGAAGCTCCAGAATAAAAGGGGGATGTCGGGCGGGTAACCCAGACTGCAACAGTGAACACACTCGAACATCAACATTTATGGTAAGTGTACACAACTGTACTATGTTCTTCGTGTTTCACTGTTACAGTCATTACATTTGGGTAGAATCCCAAAGCCAAAGGGTGGGAGGGTGGCCTAATGGTTAAGGTGTTTGCCTTACAAACACAAGGTGCAGGGTTTGAGTCTCACAAGGGATAATTGGCTAGGCTTAAAATGGCTTGCAAGGGCAGTTAGCTTAGTACTAATCTATGAACCTATGGATGGGAGGCTGGAGCTAAACAGCATTAGGAGTGGCTATAAGGCCCTGCAGGACTGCAGTGGCAAAGCCTGCCCTGGACTTAAAGAAAAGAGGCAAATGATAATGCTTTGTAACAGTATGAACACAACTCCAAGTAGCAGCTTCTAAGATGTCTTTGGTTGGTACCCCTCTGAGAAAAGCTGCTGATGTAGATGCAGCCCTGGTGGAATGAGACCTAATGTCCTTGGGCACTGGTTTACCATGATGTAAGTAGCAGAAACAAATGCAGTGGCTTATCCACTTTGAAATTGTCTGCTTTGAAATAGCCTTTCCCTCTGATCCTGCAGCAAATGCCACGAGTAGCTGCTCAGATTTTCTTTGAGCTTTGGTCCTGCTTAAGTAGCATCTTAGTTGTCTGTGTATGTCCAAGGAATGCAGAATCTGCTCCCCCTTGTTCTGCGGATTTGGATAAAAAGTTGGCAGATGAATAGTTTTAAGAGCCACAATGGAAACCACCTTAGGCATAAAGGAAGGATTGGTCCTGAGGGACACCCTGTCTGGGTAAAACATGATAAAAGGCTCCACAACCATGAGGGCCTGTAGCTCTGAAACACTTCTTGCTGAAGTGATTGCCAGGAGCAAAGCTGTTTTCCATGATAAAAACTTTATATCTGCAGTAGCAGCTGGTTCAAATGGAGGCAGGGTGAGCTTTTCCAACACAAAATTGAGGTCCCATGCAGGAATTGGTAATCTTCTAGGAGGCCTTCAATTTTTGGCCCCTCTAAGATACTGTTTTAGCAGAGGATGAGAAAAGATCTGTGGCTCTGTGTTGTAATGAGCCGAGATGGCAGAGGCATGGATTTGTATAAATGAAAAAGATAGGCCTTTGTCAAGCATCTCAGTCAAGTATTGTAAAATCTGAGGGATATTTGACTTTGCTGTGTCAGTTCCTTGTGCTTGGTTCCAAGTACAGAATCTCTTCCATTTATCAGCATAAGATTTTCTAGTACTAGGCCTTCTGGCTTCCAAAATGACATCCATCACAGATTTACTGAGAGGTGTTGTTTGAGGCTTGCACCTGTCACCCCAGGGATTCCGGATATTGGCTAAGGCTCTTGCCACCCCCATAGTGCCTTTTTTAGGCAAGGCTCAAATTCTAAACCTACCACCCTAGAAAACAAAAATGGGAAGAAACTAATGGTAATGCTGCTCAATGCCAGAAGTCTAAATCTCAAAATGCACGCACTCGAGGCCCTTCTCAGTATGGAGAACATTGATGTCTGTGCTGTGACTGAAACCTGGTTCAAGGCTCCTGAGAGCACCCCGGCACTATCAGGTTTTACCTCATATCATGCGTTCAGGCCCCAAAACCCGGACCACACCACAAAAGGAGGGGGTGTATCCATATTCATCAAGGATACCCACACCTCCAGGTTGGTGGCAATGCACGAAGCATCGGAAACCATCCAGGTGCAATTAACCATAGGCAAAACTGCTCTACAATTTGTAGCATGCTACAGGCCACCCTCTCAAACTCAGGAACCCCACACAGCCTTCCTGAAGACACTGGAGGGTATAAAAGTATCTCCAAACACCATTATATTGGGTGACTTCAACTACCCGAATATAGACTGGGAACATTACTCAAGCCCAAACTTTCTAGCCCAAAGGTTCCTGAAGTTCACAAATTCAAATGCCATGGAACAACTAGTCACCGTTCCCACAAGAGGAGAAAATATACTAGATCTCATCATCACAAACATGGGGACAAAATGCTCCACACTGGAAGTATATCCCTCATTGGTGAGATCAGATCATAAACTAATCTCACTGGATGTCCACATCCCGCCCCTACCCCAAACAAAAAAGACCACAGTGAAGAACTTCTCTAAAGCAAACTTCACACTACTCAAGACTGGTGTGGTATCCTTCAAGGCCCCCGAGCCAGTGGAAACCACAACCCAAGCTGTGGAAGCCCTTACAAATGCCTTCTACGAACACCTCCAGGACTGCATGGATCAGGCAATCCCTAATAAAACCAAGACTCTTTCCACCAAGGGCAAACGTCCAGTCTGGTAGACCCCAGCCATAAACAAACTTTACAATAAGAGGAGAAAGCTGTTACATGATAGAGCAAAATCCATAAAAGAGAAGACACCTTTGATCATTATTAGTAAAAAATACGAGCACTCATAAAATCATCCAAGGCCAACTTTGAGAGAAAAATTGCCCTAGATTCAAAAGACAATCATAAGGCCTTCTTCAGCTATGTTAGAAACTTGGGTGGAAACTCCCAGATATGCTCAGAATTAGTCCAAAATGATACAAAAATCACTGAACCCACAGACATTGCCAATATACTGGCAGACAGGTTCAGTGCAAACTTCACCCCCTCTCCCCCCCCAAAAAGGAGAGATAACTATCCCAGCGGAGTGCAGCCTCCCAGACATCTCCAATGCGCAGGTGAAAGCTGCTCTCTCTAAAGCTAAAAACACAGCATCAATGGGACAGGATGGTGTCCCCGGCTGTGTGCTACATGAACTCAATGAGGAACTAAACCCACACATAAGGCAGCTGTTTAATCTTAGCCTTACCACAGGATACGTGCCCAAGGAGTGGCGTACGGCAACTGTGGTCCCACTCCACAAAGGCGGTGCCTCTACGGACCCTGGTAATTACCGCCCCATAAGCATAACAAGCCTGGTCTGCAAAGCTATGGAGAGGATCATAATGGAACTCATAAACAAAGACATAGGGGACTTGCAGACATTGGACCCGACCCAGTTTGGCTTTGTCAAGGGCAGATCATGCCTTTTGAACTTGGTCGACTTCTTCAAAACAGTCACCAAGGCCATTGATGAGGGAAAGGCAGTCCACACAGCCTACCTTGACCTTGCAAAAGCTTTCGACACAATACCCCACTAGGGTATTATAGAGAAACTTACCAGCTTAAATGTAAACCCATATGTCACAAGATGGGTTGCAAACTGGCTAAAGGACAGAACCCACAGGGTTAGAGTAGCTGGCGCCATGTCAGACTCCAAGCCGGTCACAAGTGGTGTCCCACAGGGCTCAGTCCTTGGCCCCCTGTTGTTCGGCATCTACTTCTCAGAAGTACAGGCTAACATAGGAGAACTATGGCTGACAAAGTTTGCAGATGACTGCAAACTGGGAGCCATAGTGGAAAGTACATCGGACACAGATATCCTTCAGAGGGGTCTCACGGAAACTGATAGCTGGTGCCAGAGCCATGGCCTGAAGTTAAATGCCAAAAAATGTATAATCATACCCTTCGGGAAAAACAAGGTAACCCCAAGCTACCATATAGGTGGCAATCCACTAAGCACAGAAGAGGTTATCAGGGACCTGGGGACCCAGGTTGACAGTGGCCTTTCTTTTGACACTCACATTGCTAAAGTGGTTAGAAAAACCTTCTACATTGCCCACCTGATCATGAAGGGATTCACATCCAGATCAAGTGAGGTCATTGTTCCCCTGTACTCTTCACTTATCAGACCAATGATTGAGTACAATGCCCCATTCGGGATGTATCTCACCCGACACCTGCAGCAATTGGAGATACCCCAAAAGTTCCTCACCAAAAGGATAAAGGGACTCCAAAATCTGTCATATGCTGCCAGACTGAAGAAACTCCAGCTCTATTCAGTTGCATATCATCTGCTCAGAGGTGACCTGTGCCTGACATACAAGGCCATGTCCAACCCGGAATTAATGGACATGCTCCACCTCAAAAAATCCAAATATACCAGATCCACTAGAGCAAGCGACTTAAACCTTAGCACGGATATAAATAGGACATGCTGGAGGGATAGATTTGTCACCCAGAGACTCCCTATGTTGTGGAATAAAATCCTGGTCCATGTGAGGCAGAGCACCTCGCTGGCTCTGTTCAAGAGAAATCTTGACCGGTGTCATTGCTGGACAGAGCCACAACAAACTAATGGGCACAGTATTTTTTAACATAAGGGGTGGCGTAAGCCACAAAAACTATGGGCTAGGCTTATAAATGCCTTAGGGCAGATAGCCTAGTATAAACCTATGAACCTATGAATAACTACATGATCAACCATGCTGCCAGGTTCAGTGTTTGGAGCTGATTGTGCAGGATATGATTGTTTTGCTGAGACAGTAAATGAGGCATTTGAGGCAAGTACCAAGCTGGGAATTGAGACATATTCCTTAGGATTGGATACCAGTGTTGGCAGGGCAGTCCGGGGCAATTAGTATCATTTTTGTTTTTTCTTGTCTGACCTTTAGTAGGACCTTGGGAAGAAGAGGCAGAGGAGGAAAGGCATAAACTGATAGGTTTTTCCAACTGAAGGATAGGGCATCCACTTTCTATGCTTGTCTGTGATAAGTCCTTGTGCAGAATTTGTCCAGTTGATAATTCCGAGGAGAGACAAATAGATCTATGTCCGGGCTCCTCCATTTCTTTATCATGCTGAAGACTTGTGGATCCAGTTTCCAATCGTGAGGGTCCATAAGGTTTCTGCTTAAGTCATCTGCCAGAGTATCTTGTTTTCCTGGCAGGAATTGAGCTTGAAGATGTACTTGGTAAGTCAAGGCTGTGTCCCACAATGCCATGGCTAGTCTGCAAAGGGGGTATAAGTGTGTGCCCCCCTGCTTGTTTATGTACCACATAACCGTGGTGTTGTCCGTCTTTATCAGTAGTTGTCCTGGGTGAAGTAAGTCCTTGAAGGCTGTCAGGGCATTCTGAACAGCTAACATCTCTTTCTGGTTGATATGCAGATGCATTTGTTTTGGGGTCCATATGCCCTGAATGCATCTTCCCGCCAGGTGCCCCCCCCCATGCATAGTGTGAAGCGTCTGTAGTTAAGGTTTGGCTGGCAGGGGGTAGAGTGAAAGACCGTCCCATGTTCTGGTGACATGTCTCTGCCCACCAAAGAAACTCCTGTTGTAGGCAGGGAATGAGAGGAATCATTGTTTCCAGACTGTGACAATGTTGACTCCATAATCTTTTTAGGTAATATTGTAGTTTCCTCATATGCAGTCTTGCATATAGAATCAGTAGAATGCAGGATGCCATGAACCCCAAAGCCCACAGAATATGTCTTGCAGATAACTGGGTTTTTGTTGCCATCTGTTTGGTAAATAGTCAGTTGCCTTTGTTTGTCTGGTGTGAGGAAAGCCATCTGGGCAGTTGTATTCAAGCTTGAACCCAGGAATGTTATCTTTTGAGAAGGTACCAGTTGTGATTTATTTTCGTTACTTGTGTACCCTAGGCATGTTAGAAGCCTTTTCACAAACGCCAGATGCTGATGAAGAATGTCCTTGTTTTCTGCTTGAATGAGACAGTCGTCCAAGTAAGAATAGATTTGTATACTTCTTTGTCTGCAAAATGCAATTACTGGTGCCAGGCACTTTGTAAAGACCCTGGGTGCAGTAGATAAGCCAAAGGGCAGTGCAGAGAATTGATAATGCATAAAGCCAGCCTTGAAATGGAGGTATCTTCTGCACGATTCCCTTATTGGGATATGCAGGTATGCCTCTTTTAAGTCTAAAGTCACTAGCCAAGCGTTCTTGACCAGCATGGGCAGAAGTTGCTGCAAAGTTAGCATTTTGAATTTTGGAATGTCCAGGAATATGTTCAAAATTGATAAATCCAGTATTGGGCACCAGGCCTCGCCTGTACCAAGAACAATCGAGTAAAACCCTTGTCCTTTTTCCTGTTCTGGCACTGACTGAATAGCCCCCATATCCATGAGGGATGTAACTTGTTTCTGTGCCTCTGCCCATTGATTTTTTGGCAGATCTGGCCAACTGTTTGGAATTGGCAGAGTGTGGAAGTGAAATCTGTATCCCTGGTTTACTATGTTTAATACCCACTTGTCCTGGGTTATTAACTGCCAATTTTGAGCATAAAGTGTTAACTTTCCCCCTAAGGGAGCTGCCAAAAGATAAGTGCTTGGTGATGGCAGAGGGAAGTCATTGAGACTGCTTACTGTAGGGTTGCACTTTATTTCCTCCAGATTTGGTGTTAGAGGCACCCCATTGCTTTGACCTGTAAGAATCCAGTGACTGGTATCTAGAAACTTTAGGGTACCTGGATTTGCCCCGTGGAGCTCTGTTAGACACAGGAAAGGACCATTTTTTTGTAGGCCAGTGTCTACTGAATCTTGGTGGCTGCACTTGTAAGAAGTCTTTTACAGTTTGCATAGACTTAGCTTTGTCTTCCATTTTCCTTAAAACCTCTTCTGCCTTAACACCAGAGTGTCATGCTGTAAAGGTGCATCCAGCAATTTAGCTTTAACATGATCAGGTAAATTTTGCTCTTTTAGCCAGGCATGCATTCTAATCACAGATCCAGTTAACTGTGGCCCTGCAGGAGGCCTCTAAGGAATCAAAACCACATTGTGAAGTATGATTTCCAACTTGTTCTGCTGCATGCAATAATTCCTGCAATTCTTTATTTTCTACGCATTCAGAAATCAACATAATTTTCTTTTTCAGTAATCTCATAACATGCTGTTGATACTTAAGCATATGAAACTGGCAGTTTAAGGCCCTAATTGCCAATGTTGCAGATGTATAAATCTTCTTTCCCCATCTATCCAGCACCCTGGAATCTCTATCAGAGGGAATAGGAATTTTTGCTGTTGAGGCCTTTACACCTTTGGGACCCTGTGAGATAGTTTCAGGGTCAGCAGCAGGGTTTTTAAATAAAACTTTGTGTGAGTCAGGAACCCTGTAATATCTGTCTGGCTTGCTAGGAGCTGGAAGTAAAGAGTCTGGAGTCAAGCTTGACTCTGAAACACATCATCAACAATGTCTAAGACAGGAGGTATGGCTAAAGGCCTATGCTGAGGGAGAAGAAGGAAATTCCCAAGCCTCTTTTTGATTCTGAGAAATCTTGACTCTCCCAGTGAAAATGCTCCCTCAAAGTATGCAAGGTTTCTCCAAAGGAATAATCTTCAGGAGGAGATGCAGATGGGATTGATTCCTCTGCATCAGAATCCTCATAGGGTGGTATAGAAAATTCCTTTTTTTTTCAATAATAAATTTTTATTGTTAAATATTTTCCATACACAATAGAAATCAAACACAAATTTAGAAAAAAAAAAACTACTAACACAAATCACTACTACTACCATCAAAAAAAAAAAACATATACAATATCTACATAAAATGCTTCCATATGAAAGTTGACATTATTCCAGGAAAAAGAAAGACCATAGAAATAATTTGGGTCAATACAAATAATACACAGTTCAAATACAAAATTCCCTCCAAAAATTCCCTCCAAATATATAATACTTAACACATTCACAATAACAGTATTATGCTAGTATAATATTAAAAACATGTTCCCAGATTTTTGGGTTATTAATATTTTTGTTATTTTGCTTCAAGAGTAATTTATGTGCTAATATATGCCTTATTGCCACACGTTTAAAATTCACTAGTCCTCCAGTTCTCTCTGCATCAGACACAGAAGGTGTTTCTGATGGTGATACTGAGATTTTACACACAGGCACCACACATTCTCTTAATAATTTTTCTATTTATAATTTTAGCAACATTATCCTAAACAAGGCGCACTTTGATCTCCTTAGCAAAGGGTTTAAATTTATTCCCAGTAGCCGAGGGGACTTAGTCAAAACTATAATAGATATGAAGCTGTTTCTTAGGAAAGTAAACCTGCAAGCCATTTTACCAACTGTATCATCTAATACTGAACAATCACATCTTGCTCTTACTAGACGTAGTACATACAACCCCCCACTCCTCTCACAAATAAAGAACCTGGAGATGGTTTTAGAAAAAGAGATTCGAAAAGAATTCAAACAGCATCACTTGATGTATAACTTAACAGAAGAAGAACACGCAACACTAGAAGAACTAAAGAAGAATACATCAATTAGAATTATGAAACCAGACAAAGGAGGGGGAGTGGTAATAATGGAGAACATTATATACGAAGGAAAAATGAATAATATCCTTCGTGAGGAGAGTAAATATAGAAATGTTTCTATGGATGAGGTCCAATTGGCCTATCAAAAGATAGACATGGCACTTGATCACATGATTATTGAAGGAACAATCAACAACAATACGTACAAATTTTTATCAGTGCCTAAACCAAAGATTCCAATAATATTCGGCATTCCGAAAGTCCATAAAAACGTAAGTGACCCACCATTGAGACCGATTGTGTCGGCCGACTGTTCAAAGACGCTTCCTATGGCTAAATTTGTGGACAATAAGATCAAACACATTTGTAACAATTATGGACATATATTAAAGGATTCATGGGATCTACTCAGAAATATCACATCAACTCTCTTTTCTGAGAATTTGATCTTTGTTACCATAGATGTGGTAGACCTTTTTACTTGTATCCTACATAATGAAGGGATGAGTATCTTTGAGGACATGATTTTTATGGATAACACTCTAACACATACAGAAAAGGTTGCCTTAGTGGGACTTATGGACAATATTTTGAAGTACAACTTCCTAACATTCAATGGAGAATTTTACCAACAAATAAAAGGGGTAGCAATGGGGGCGGCGTGTGCACCTACTTATGCCAATATTGTTCTAGCAGGTTGGGAATTGAAGTATATTTTGAACTCAGAATTTCAACAATACTGGTCCTTATATCGACGTTTTCTTGACGACATCGTCATTTTTTGGACAGGGGGGTAGTGAAAAATTATCTTTATTTTTGGAGTATATTAACAACACTACCTCATATTTGAGATTTACACACTCAAGTTCGGTTGACAGACTTCAATATTTGGATGTAGAGGTCCATAAGAACAAAAATTCCAAAGACTTCGAAACCAAAATATTCCGGAAAAACACCTTCTGCAACTCCTTCCTGCATTTCAATAGTGCACACCCGCCCCATTGCAAGAAAAATATTGTCAAAGGACAATTCGTTAGAGGTTGCCGAATGACAAGCAAGGACGAAGACTTTTATGTAGAATGCAACACCCTAGAAGCTATGTTCCTTGCTAGAGGATACCCACTTGAGTTTATAAAAGACATCAGAACAGAAGTGGAACAACATAGACAGACCAAATTTAAACCTATTAAGGGATGTTTAATCAACAACAATGACCAAGTTACAAGTGAGCATAACATAGATGGTCGGTTAAACAAAAATACGAGCTATATCCCAGCTGATTCTGACTATCAATCAGCACTTGTCTTAGAATTCAATGGTTTCAATTCCAAGATAAAAAGAATGATTCTAACAGAGTGGGAAAAATTCATCTCATTCTCGGACATACCAAACATAAAAGGAAAAGCACCAAAAATGGTATACAAAAATGCACGTAGCATAAAAAAAGTCTTAGAAAACAACCAAACAAAAGCATTTTATTACCATCTAGAGAGGACACGCTCCAGTAACATCTCACATGGAACATTTCATTGTGGGCACTGTAAACAATGTCCTTATATTTCTAATAAAAGAGAAATTTTTCTTGAAGCCAGGGACATTAATATATACAGTACAGGTCTATTCAACTGTGACTCCCAGGGAGTGGTCTACCTCGCAACGTGTTCAAGATGCAGTTCGTATTATGTTGGGAAAACAGAAAGAGTATTGAAGAGGAGAATTTACGAACATTTATACGAAATACAAAAAGCAAAGGACACCAATGCATTGTTCAAACACACTAAGACCTGCAAGGAGGCCAAGTTTTCCTTTTTTGTTTTAGAACAAGTGAAAAAAGAAACAAGAGGAGGTCCCTGGGAAGAATGGCTTGAATACAGGGAACTTTATTGGCAAATATTATTAGAAGCCAATAAACAACCAGGTCTAAATGAATGTATTTCAATAGTCCCAGCTCTAAAATTGAGATCAATCAAAGTATGAAATTCATCAAATTACTCTTAAAGAACAGTAGATGGCACTGTTGTCCGTTTTTCTTTCCTATGCACCAACTTAATTCAACATTTACATTAATACAACAAACAGTTTTTAAAAAACAGCTTCATTTAATTATGTTGGTTTTAGAAATCAAATTAATTATAACATGTTTTAACAAAATTTTTTAAAAAAGTTTTTACATATTAGAACTATTTTAAAAGAAAGTTTTTACATATTCTGTTTGTCATTTTTTAGTAATTAAGGATTTTATTATAATGAGCTCTTTAGGTTGTCCTTATTACTATTGGCTTATATAGGATGCTTTGTTTTTCATTGGTTTTTACATTTGAATTTTTATTATATAAAGGTGAATCACTTAATTAGTTTTGTCTGATGAAATCGAAGCTTTAGGCTGACGAAAACGCATGTATTGGATTTTAAAGCGTTTACTGACTGTGTGATTAACTTTTGGATTTATCTTGTTTCCTGATTAAAGTGCGGTTAGAGTGCGCTGTTTCCAGCTTCTTTTGTTTATACGTTTAAAATTATCCCATGATGTCTTATCTGGTTCTAGCCAATTCGTAGCTATATAAAGCTTCATCAACAAAAAAGTCATTTATACATATAATAATTTGAGATCTAGAGAGTTATTTTGGAGGAATATGTAGAATCATAAATTCCCATGACAAGGTTGTACTTTGGTAACCCATCTTCTGAAGTTGTATTCTAAGAGAGTTCCAAAGTTTATATATACATTTGCAGCTCCAGAACCTATGAAGAAGATTTGCCGTTTGATTTATGCAATATGGACAAATTGGAGAATTTCTAGGATTAAATTTATGTAAACTCAGACGTGTATAATATGCATTATTCCAGATCATCAACTGCGTATACATCAATTTTTGGAAGGAAACAGCTTTTATGGTCAAATCAATCGCTTTTAACATATGATTATTGTCTGTTACTGTCATTTTATTTCCCCAATACCCTGATAACAGAATTTTATCTTGAAATTTCAAGTCTTTAATTAATTTATTTGTTGTTGTTATAAATTTGACCTCTTGTTGGAGAGCTTGCCACAGATCAGAGCATTTACCCACAATCCCATCTTCAGGTTTAAAGTTTTCAAAGTAACTTAGAGAAAGTTCTCTGATTTGTCTCATTATAACAATATACTTCTTAGGTAGATTCAATTCCTGTCTAATTTGAGAAGCTGATAAATTAAGGTTATTAAATACGTCGATCAGAGTTAAATTAACTATTAAAGGGAATTTACTAAGATCAATTAACTGATTATTCAGTTTCAAATTGGGATTCCTATGAAAGGGTTGGAAAACCATCATATATTGCAACAAATCTAATGATTGAAATAGATTTTGTAAAGATATCACATATGTTTTAATGTGTTCCATGATCCCATACTCTTTCAAAATATTTTTTTCCTAAAAAGGGTATTGCTTTAGAATTTATATTCCGATCTAAAATATACTTGTAATTCAAGACCACCCAAGTTGGCATCCATTTAGTACTAGTTACATCGTAATTAGCAATTCTTAAAATCCTATTGGAGTTCACAATTAAATAGTATACTTCAAAATTCGGTAACTCAAGTCCTCCTCTGTTTTTTGGGGTCATTAATTTATCATACGATATTCTAGTTTTTTTTGGCTCCCAAATAAATTTAGCTAGTTCTTTATGAATTTGTTTAAAAAATGTCTTTGAAATTGATACTTGAGCAGGCCTAAAAATATACAGCAATCGTGGTAATATATTCATTTTCACAATTGACACTTTTGCTAATACCAGTAATCGTAGAATGTTCCATCTGTCACAGTCAGATACTATTTGTTCCCAAACTAGTTTAATATTATTACTATAGAAGTCTTTATTATCTGTAGAGAAACCTATACCCAAATATTTGATATTTTCTTTAGATGTTACCTTCCCCACCAAGGGCAATAACGAAAAAGGTTTAGGAGTTTTTAATGGGAAAATACTAGTTTTTTTCAAGTTAATTTTGTAATTAGAGACTTCTGAAAATTCGTTTATAGCCTTTAATAGCTTCTCAGTATCAGAAATTGGGGATGTACAGTAAATGATGAGATCATCAGCAAATGCTGACATTAATAATTTTTTTTATAAATTATTGGGACAATATGATACATATTTTGCTTAATATATAAAAATAAAGGTTCAAGATAAAGGTTAAACAATAAAGGGGACAAAGGGCAACCCTGATGTGTACCATTTTTAATCTGTATTCTTTTAGAAAAACTTCTATTAATATATAGTGTAGTATACGGATTACTATATAATATTTGTAACATCTGAACAAATTCCTGGGATATATTAAAATATGGTAACACATCAAACAAAAAGGTTATATCCACCCTATCAAATGCTTTCTGTGCATCTATTATAACGGCATAAATATTAAGGTTCATCTGTTTAGCATAAGCTATCATATTGTGCAGTGTAAATGTGTTATCGCTAGCTTGTCTAGTTGCCATAAATCCAGCCTGTTCCTTAGAAATTAGATAAATCATGATTTTTTTTTAATCTAGATGCTATAATAGAGGTTAAAATTTTAATATCCACATTTATTAATGATATTGGTCTATAATTATCCGGATTTTGGAGATCTGAATTAGCTTTATGTATAAAGATTGTTTTCGACGCATTAAGATGAGGATCATTACTTTTGTTTCTGATTATATAGTTAAATACAAAAGAAAGTATTTTACCAAAACTATCAGCAGACTCTTTATAAAATTCGACTGTCAGACCATCAGGACCTGGTGACTTATGTGATTTCATATGTTGAATGGTATATACTACTTTTTCTTCAGATATAGGTTTAGTCAGATAATTTTGGACACTTTCTTCTAATTTTGTAAAGTTAATTGTTTGCAAAAATCTTTTATTATGTTTAGGTAAAGACCCATCATTTTGGCCCTTATATATCTTGGCATAAATCATTTCAAAAATATCAATAATATCCTCAGTTTTAGAATATAATGCATTATTAAATTGTATTCCCGATATACGTACAGTTATTTTCGATTGATTAATGATCCTTGCTAATGCTCTTGATGGTATTTGAACATTATTGGCATACCTCACTAAAGTCCTATGCTCCTAAAATGTCAATCTACTATTTTGAAGTAAGAAGAGATCCCTTTGAGATTTAAACATTTCCATCTCTGTTTGGGCATTAAAGTTCTGAATCAATTCTTGATCAAGTAACTTTAATTTTGTTTCTAATTTTTGAATATCACTGTTTTGAATTTTCTTATAGTACGAAGCTTTTTGCAAAAGGAACCCTCTTATTTGAGATTTAACTGTCGCCCATTCGATATCAGGAGTATGCTGTTGATGCTTTAACCTATCCATTAAGTCTTTCAAGTATTTTGCAATTTCATCTATTATATCCTTCTTATTCAAGAGATTTGGATTAAGTGACCAATTATAACCTCTCTGTCGCCTTGTATCCTTTAAATCTTTAGCAAAACTTAACAAAATTTTTGAGTGATCTGATAGATAACAAGTATGTATAACAACTACAGGTTCTAAGTTAATTAATGATTTTGATATCAAGAAGAAATCTATTCTAGACCACATTTTATGGCATGGTGAATAAAAGGTATACTTATTTGTGTTATTAATATTATTTGAATAATGGAAGAGGTCATATAATTGAAAATCTTCCTTAAAATCATTCAATGCTAATCCAGCCTGCTTATTAAATGCTCTGTGTGGACAAGATCTATCCAATTTCGGATTTTGGTAAGTATTCCAGTCCCCACCCACAATAAAATAATAACCATCATATTGTGTTAAGACTGAATGTAATGATGTTATAAAGCTTTGTTGGTCATTGCAGGGTGCATAGATATTTAGAAGTATAATAGGCTTATCAAATGCATTGTTCAATAGAATAACATAACACCATCACCCATTTTTGTCTACTTTAGAATCTAGAATCTTGTCTTTGTATTGATTCTTAATAATTATAGCTACCCCAGCACTGTTTGTCTTATCTTCTGATGCCACTACTTCTCTGATCCAGTTCTTTTTTTTAATATCAACCCATTGGTCATTCATTAAATGTGTTTCTTGCAGAAATACAAACAATGCTTTATCCTGTAACAATATGTGTAGCAATAGTTTCCTCTTCTTTAAGTTCTGGAGCCCTTTAACATTCCATGAGTCTAACTCCCACATATACAGGTCTATCTGCATAATGATAGTTTAAGAGGGAAAACATAAAATAGATATGTACTAACTGCATAATATACATAATCTGGAAGCATTTTCTACATCCCATCCCAAACCAGTGCTTACCCACTTTACCCCCGGACCAGGACATATATAGGTCTTGTATGGCACAAAATATGAGAAGGGTTAAACAAACAAACACATTTAAAAGCATCATATAATAAAATTTAAAACATTTCCTAGACTTACAACCTTAACTTAACTACGACAAAGTTTAAACTAAACACTCCCTAATAAACACTGCCATTGATCTACAGCTTTTGATTTAACTATTTAAACAAATCGAATTTAGAAGATATTATTAGGTATAGAAAATTCCTGATCAGAAGAGGAATCAGAAGAAATAGAAACCTGATCTGAAGATTCATAATCAGTGTCTTGCCTAGGCCTCTTATCAGGAGGGGGTTGGGAACCCCTGATCAAGGTAATTAGGTCTTCAGCCATTTTAATCATCTGTTTTTTGGGCATAGAGGCCTGAGCACGTGGCTCATGCATCAGTTTTTTTAGCTTTAGAAGTTGCTTTTATCTTTGATTTTAAAGCTGGCGTCAGTTTTATATAGAAATGCTGAGGCCTGAAGACACCCTCAGAAGCCGGTGCCTGCTCAGCGGCTCCGGACATATCCGAGGGAGAGACATCCGCGGGTACAATACTTTTAATAATCTCATGGTGTGCCGGATTCCACATGGGTCTCGGTAGAGGCCTGCGACTCGATAGTAGCAGGTATCAGGGGCTGCGAAGCCGCCTCACTGAGTACCGGCGACTGGCTTAGGAGAAGCTTCGTCATTGGTTTTGGTCCGCGACTGTCTGTCTCTGTCCTTTTCTTTGCTTTTTTTGTGAACTCTGGTAGTCGGATTACTATCCAACGACATTTCAGGATATTTAAACGTTTCCAAAATATTTTGAAGCAAAGATATACCGATGCTTAATAGTGCGTTGGTTAAATCTAGCACAAAACTGACAGCTAGGCAAGTTATGATCTGGGCCTAGGCAAGGAATACAGTAGAAATGGAAATCCTTATGAGGTATTTGCTTCCCACAAGTAATGTAATTATTAACTTTTACTGACATCGGTATGGAGCAAGAAAAAGTTTCCCCAATGGGGTACTTAGCTTTAAGTGAAGACTTCGGTTCTGAAACTCGAATTCGAAAATTTCAGGAGTCGGCCAACCGACACTTGTGAACTGCTTCTGCTTCAGGCACCGCGCAGCAAGAAAGACTAAAGAAAATGGCATTGGCTGCCTGTTTTATACCCCTGACGACCTGACGTCATGGAAGAAGAGACAGCAACTGACGCAGGACCCAAGACTTTGGAATTCAGGCCGACTGAGGGAAACCTGCCAGCAGATTACCCAAATGTAATGACTGCAACAGTGAAACATGAAGAACGTCATCCTTGACCTGGTTATTACTAACATGGGTGATCATTGCTCTACATCAATAGTTAATCCCTCCCTGGTCAGATCCGACCAGAAGCTAATCACCACCTTGAAAAACTTCTCCAAAGCTGACTTTGGACTCATAAAAACAGAGGTGGCTAACTTCATAGCACCCATGCCAATGGAATATAGCTGCATGACTGCTGAATCATACACCAATGCACTGTACAAACATGTACATAAAAGCATGGAACTAGCCATACCCAACAGAACCAATACACTCTCCCCCACAAAAAGGAATTCAATCTTGTGGTCCTCTGCCATTAATAAACTCTACAATCGAAGGAAGAAATTGTTGTAGAAAAAGGTAGTCCCAAGACTGGAAAAACTCCCTTATTAGCCTCAACAAATAGTTGAGATCCCTCATCAAATCCTCTAAAGCTAGCTATGAAGGCAGAATTGAGGCAGACACTAAAAACAATCACAAAGCCTTTTATAGTTATATCAAGGACCCCCAGAGCAATACTCAGATTTGCTCTGAGTCACTGAACAATGGTACCTCCTATACTGAACCAACAGATACTGCCAACATACTGGCCGACAGATTCAGTGTCAACTTTACCTCCCCTCTCAAAGGACCAATCACAATACCGGAAGAATGCCAGGCACCCAGCATTAGTGCAGCCCAGGTTAAAGCTGCATTATCCAAGGCCAAGAATACAGCTTCCATGGGACCCAATAATATCCCTGGCTGTGTTCTACATGAACTACAAAGCAAACTGGCACCACATCTGTGTGCCCTGTTCAGTCATAGCCTCACCTCGGGCTTTGTCCCTACTGAATGGCGCACTGCTACAGTCATCCCACTCCATAAAGGGGGAGTGACTACAGACCCTGGGAACTATCTCCACATTAGCCTGACGAGTCTGATATGTAAAGCTATGGAGTGCATCATCATGGACCTGATTAATAAAGATATAGGAAATCTCCAAACTCTGGACCCCACGCAGTTTGACTTTGTGAAAGGGACATCATGCCTGCTCAACCAGGGCTGTGGATGAACGTAAGGTAGTGCATACAGCCTACCTCGATCTGGCCAAGGCCTTTGATACCATTCCTCTCTCGGGAATTATTGATAAACTCAACAAACAAGGCATCAACCCCTATATCACTAGATGGGTTGCAAATTGGCTCACAGAACACACAGTGTGAAAGAAGTGAACTCCAAGTCAGACTGCTGACCAATCATGAGTGGAGTCCCACAAGGATTGGTCCTGGGTCCTCTCATGTTCGGCATCTACTTCTCAGAAGTCCAGGCCAACACAAAGGGACTCTTGCTGACCAAGTTTGCAGACGACTGCAAGCTGGAAGCCATTATTAACTCCCCAGGTGATGCAGACATCCTACAGAAAGGCCTCACTGAGACCAATGACTAGTGTTAAAACCATGGCCTTAAGCTTGATGCCAAAAATGCTTTGTCATCCCCTTTGGTAAAAACTCAGTTACCACTAACTACCACATTGATGGGAGCCCACTGAACACTGAAGGAGTTATAAGAGATCTGGGGACACAGGTTGGCAGCAACCACACCTTCCACCACCACATTGCCACTGTGGTCAAAGTCCTTCTATGTGGCACATCTCATTACCAAGGGTTTTGCATCCAAAAAGAAAGAGGTCATTGTCCCATTTGTCATGTACCTCACTAGACACCTGCAACAGCTGGAGAGGCCACAGAAGTACCTCATGAAAAGGATGCTAGGCATTAAACACATGTCCTACACAGACAGAGTCAAAAGACTCCAGCTATTCTCTGTCTCATATCGCCTACTTAGCAGTGATCTCTGCTTAACTTACAAAGCCATGTCTGACCCAGCTCTGTTAGAAATGCTACATCTTAAGAAATCCCAATCCCTCCACACCACATGCTCCAGAGACCTCAACTTCATTACCACAATCAACAGAACATGCTGGAGGGATAGGTTCCTCACCCAGATACTACCCATGCTCTGGAATAGACTTCCCATACATATCAAACAGCGCACCTCGCTGTCCCTCTTCAAGGGAAATCTTGATGAGTGGATGGGTAATAGAAAGTTCACCCCAGGGATCACTCCAGTGGCTGTACTTGATAGAGGCACTGGGAACTAATGTCAGGCGGCAAGATGCCAGGGCACATCTATGGGTTAGGCTTGTAAAGGCTCCAGGGCCATTAGCCTAGTACACACCTATGAACCTATGTGTGAAATCCTTATCACATATAGCAAACTTATATCTATATAGCTATATCTATCTTTTTTAAATGTTTAGGATTTCTAACAGTGTGACAAGAATGGATCCAATTCCTGACTCAGAGTATGACAAAACTTCAGGAAATTACTACAGCTTCATTCTTTTATGTGGGTCTATATTAGAACACCGAACATTCAAAATGTTGAGTGTTCTAATACTGAACCCTAGCAACTGAAAAAAAAAAAAAAACATTGAACATTCAGAACAGCAAATTTTTTTCCCTAGGAAAAAAAACTGCTGTTCCAAAACACATGCACACAACACAAGCACACCAAACAAATAGCAATCCATGCACATACACCTAAACTCTTACTCCTAACCCTACACAGAACTATACATGCATCACTAACTATCCACTTACCTTAACCCAAACCCTAACACTAAGGTCCATCACTATCGCACAGTCACCTCACCCGCGCCCTAACCCTAACTCACCTAACCCGCCCTAACCCACACGTCCACACAATCGCACACTTACCTGAACCCGACCCGCAACTTTCCACCAGAGTGCTGAAAATACCGAAGCAACAGAAATGGACAACTGAATTATTTCCCTAGGAAAGAATTCTGTTTCCTGTTTCTTCAACATTTTCAGTGTTCGCTGAAATAGATCGATATTAGAAAACCCGACATTTCAAATGTTCGGTCTTCTAATATAGAGCCTTTTATGTATATGTCAACAGTGCTCTTCTTAGAACCATAATGCACTCAGAACTGCTTCTTTTCTGAAGTTCACGTGTAGTTAGAGATTTATCGGTAGCATATTAAAGTATGCTTACTTTTTTTTTTTGTTTTAATAAGCCCAGCTGCTCCTCATCCCCATACTACAACATCTACCCAGGTGCTTTTATTCCCCACTGCTCTAGTTACTCTCTTGATATATATTCATTTGTCTTTGTTGGTTAGGAAAGACTGACTAGGCAAAGGCTATTCTAGTGAAGACTCCAGGAGAAAAGTTCCACCACATTACAGTTATATCAACAAGTGAATTTTGGACATCTCTTAGAAAAACAACTGTTACTTTTCTGAGAAAAACAATTAAAAGACAAGCATGTACTGTATTTACTTCAAATTGTGTAAGCCTCTATAGTTCTGTTAGATCCAAGTTCTTGCGGGAAGTAAGTGGATTTATTCTGTAGAAGGGAAAACATTGTTCTGAAAATTGAATACGGAAAGCTTTTTAAGGAGTTAAAGAGATACAATAAAGAATATAGTTCAGAAGTTATACAATTTTCTAGAAGTGGAGAGATTAGCAATGTATAGGAGGATAGTGGAAATAGCTTCTGAGTGAGAGAGTGTGGCATAAGATTAGTTCTATCTAGAGTGCCAATTCTAAACTGATGTATCTGGAAGGTTTATAGCTTACGTACATAGGGAATGCATGAGGTAGAGTGAAGGAAGTGGCAGACAGAAAAACAAAGACGAGTAGTAGTTTTTAAAAAGGGTGTACTGATTCAGGTGCAGGAGTGAAAGTTATTAGGGATGTACTGATTGAAGCACATGGGGGAAATCATTAGGGATAGGTAAATAAGAAGTTTGCATTTTCACTAAAGGTCTCAACCTGGTGATGAATGTTAGAGATTATGAATATAAGGCTGAAATTAATTCTGTTGCAAATATGCTGAAAGATAAAGCATAGAATAACAAATTTGCTTATATATATATATATATATATATATATATACATATATATATATATATATATATATATAGAGTTTAGCAATGTAAAATGGGCATTCATACTATATGTATAACAGTATTCTCTTCACAGCATCAGAAAAAGCCTAACAAAGCAATACTGGAAAGCAAGTATTATATGCTTTTCTCATGTTTGCAGAACAGTTTACAAATATCTATTAACAGACATCCTTTTTTATAAACTCAGCAATACGTGATGTCTTTTCAATAAGAACAGAACAGATGTTTCCTTTCATACTTCTGTTATTCTTTTTGCATGCATTTGTGCATTTTCACATCAGCAGAACTGCTGACAGGACAATAGACAAGTCTAAAAACAGACCTTATGTGACTTCCCACAGAAGGCCAAAAAAGATACCAAGAGGAAATAACAAAATATATGTGCGTGACTAGCACTCTATATAACAACTGTAGTAATTTAGTTATGGAAGAGAGGGGGAGAGAGAGAGAGACATATTATGTAGAAGTCATCATTCATATATGTAATGAAGGAAAACTTTGTAAATATATGCTACAATCTGACAGAAGAGTACGTGTTATTTGTCATAAAAATAAGTTATCTGTAACTGTGCTTATAGCTGCAAAATATATTTCTTTATCAGTGTGCAATTTGAAAGGCTTGGTGCTTTAAACAGACTACAGATGGAGTCATGCAAAGCTCTGTGTCTCTGATTCAGAAGTAAACAGCACAGCAAGACTGTGTGTCTTAAGAAGACTTTGGATCCAGCACAGCATAGAAGCGCATAAATTGAAATACATTTTTCAATGGTGACCCTGTGAACGTTCCTAGCCTGTATTCAGAAACAGGGGGAATGAGTGGGTAATGCATTGTATAAGGTCACTCCTGTAAAAGCACAGAAACTAACGTTTATGTGAAGTACTTCAGATTTCTACAGTTTATAACAGTTTTTGACAGTCTGCAGCAATAATACAGTTTATTAGATGTCTAAATCCGGATTGAGACTGCAGTGCAGGAACGTGAGCAGTGCCATAAATTCTCCAAAAAAGGTACAATACAAAGTTGTAAGACTGAAACTGCCAGTTTTGCTGTACCAGCTTCACAAGTGACTACATAGACTTTTCAACCATCTACAGTAAAGCAGCCTGGCCATCTGCCTCTCTGTTGACTGGTAAGAATTTTTTTCTGTGTTACATACAGTATGAATGCCATAAAGGTAATAATAATAACAGAATGAAATGTATATACAGCACATTAGCAAATGGAAAACCTTATTAGGGCAAGTTAATAGTAAGGCATTATGCAACTGGATTGCAATATTTGACTGGTATCTGAAACAAAATCATGTGTGGTATAAAAATAAGTTTATTGTGTGTACAATGTCATAAAAATACAGTGCATGCCACTATTCAAAGGTTAAACTGTACAGACAAAAATTTGAATGGTAAAGAACCAAGAGAAGTTAATACGCTGACATTATATTCAAATGATAGACAGTTATGTTCTGTCACCAGATGTAAAAGGTTTATTTCAGAATTGCAACAACAGTCAAATCAGTTACTGACAGGACCTCTAGTACATTCTGCTGCAAAAGAATGTAATACACTTCTAAAAGACAGACACAATGAGTTCAGGAAGCTTAGAGAAGTTATACATACATCTTTTCAAAAGTGCATAGGAGTTTTAGATTCAGCAGAACAGGTTACTGAAAAACATCAGAAAGACCATGCAGCATTACAGGAAACTCTTCAACAGCCGTTACAAGATAAAGGAAATAAATTAGCTGAACTGACAGAGACTGACTTCATCCACACATTGGGAAAGAGCAGGAAACTACAGCTAATCTGTACAAAAGAAATATATTTTATAATATGTTTGTGTTTTGAAAATGGTTAAATATACATGGTAGGATGGTAGAATCTGATGTCTGGACAAATCATTCTCAAATATTTAAAGCAATACATTTATCAGTACTACAGTAAAGTAAAACAAATGACTGCCATTCTCATAGCATAGTCAAAAGGTACACAAAACAGTTCTAGTGTATAAAAATTAAATAAAAATAGTTAATAAGAGTAAAGATTTAAAGTCACAAGACTGACAAGCTTAAATAAAGATTTAAAGTCACGAGACTGACATGCATGTGTTTTCTTTTCATCTAAAATACATCTGTCACAATGCACAAGAATAACAGGCAGACAACAGCAAATATAAATAATGTAAATATAAACATGTGTTAGTTAAGCTAATATCCATTTTTTTTACAATTTTTTATAATTGTATAGTAACACCACACCAAACAGTTAAAGTTCTGAATTTTAAAAAGAAATAAAATCACAGATGGTATTAGTCAAACAGTTTTTGTAAAATGAATGGCAGGACAGTTAAATAAATAAAACATACTGAAATCCATGTAAGCTAATTGTAAACTAATGTCTATTTATGTAGTATAAATGCACAGTTAAGCAAATCACAAATACTTATTATATTTTTAAATGTTTTACAACTGCAAGTGTATTAACAAATGATTTAAAGAAAAATGCTTAAAGGTTAACTATAGTTTACAGAGTTTAAAATGTGAGCTCAGACCTTCCCAGGCTGGATAAATAGTTACAGAAAATGTTGGGAAAACAAGATCAAAACCAAGACTGATTCCCAAACAAGTGGTTTATATTTTTCTAAAACATTATTGGTATTAAATTGTTAAAATGTTTACATGCAACACTATTTGGTAATTGTAATAAAACATCACAATTGTGTAACCATGCCCTTAATAATCAGTTTGCAAATAAATGTTAAAAGTAAAAAACCTTAGTTACATCAAGTACAGCCAGCAAATGGGCTATAGTATACATACAGTTCAAATAAATTATGCAGAAAGGTATAAATACCTACTAGTAATAGTAAACAGTAACAACTTTATAAAAAGTAGACAAAGGTCTATAGTTTAGTAACCTAATAAAGCAAATGTATAACCAAAGTATTGGGCTGGTATACATTATATTCTCACAGCATAAAGCAAATAAACAATACTTCAGTATACTACAGGGGAGGGGCACTCTCTCAGTTTTACACTGACTGTATAAGCAGTACTGCACAAGGGTCTGAAATAGAGCTACAGGAAGAAATAATATTTAATTCCTTCTTGACTATACTCTTTTAGGGAGGGAGAAAAAAACAGGTATTAGTGCATAAGAAACACTGGTAAACAGATTAAATCAGAAAGTGCAATATAGTTTATGCTAGTTATTATTGTATTGTTTAGTATTAAATTGTATTTGCAACCTATTAAACTGTAAAGCTATACACAAAATGATTTAAAATTGCTTTATTAAAGCTATACAAGAGAGAGTAAAGATATGTAAAAAATTGAACAAGACTGGTCATTATTTTAATATGTTTTTGGCAAAACAATGTTGGTATAAAAAAAACATAAATGTTTCTAATTGCTGAGTATGTAGTTTAAAATAACAGGACGCATGCCTTTGGTGCCAGTTCCACTAGATATTTCTAAAGTGACATAAACATTCTCCAATATTTTTCTTAATATTAATGTTATTAAATTTGTAAGATTAGACTAAATGTACTTTACAGTCTTTGTATGTAATGTATAAATGCAGAAGAATTCAGTACAAATGAAATTAATGTCTAGCAATGAATATGTGTGAAAAACCATGTTTAAAAAAATGGGTCCAGGATACCTACTAGATTGAAATGCATGAATAGCAAACAGTCTGTGTAAATACATACTGTACAGGATACATTGTAATAAGTTCAAAAGTAATTTGTCAAGTTGTAATATTATCACTGGTTTCAAGTTGCAGTTTTATCATTGGTGTTTGGACCATCATTTTATCTGTACTAGTACTGGTTACCCCAGCTAGAGAAAAAAAATATATTAAAATATTGTATTCATACAGATAATGGACTAATATGTAAACAGCATTTTTCAGAGTATATTTCACTGTCAATTAAAGTTTATGGGCAGTTCAGAAATATAACCACAATGTTGCGGTTAAAATGACATTGAAACTGTATATTTTCAGAAGTGTATAAATGCTTGCAGTAGCACATAGTTCTTGTCTTTTATAGATATTAGTCTATTTCTAATATTTTGATATAAAATTATTAATAAAAGTAAAGAGTTAATTCAACAGTTGCAAAGAGTAAATGGAAAAGTTCTAAGTCATAAATGAAATTCTGTAATTGCAAAAGAATAAATTAATCAAGTTAAAAATAAAATTAAAGCAGACACAGCCTATAACTGCTGAAATATTTTCACAGAATGGTCTGCAAAATAAAAAGTTGTTAAAAACATTCAGGTTTGGTAGTAATACTTGATATAATTGTATTAACTATGTAAAATTGCATTTTGACATGTATCAAAAAAGACTAAAGGTTTTGTTTTTTAATGTGTTTCTATATTATCTAATAAAAAATACATATCAGTATAAAGTGTTTTGAGTATGTTTAAAAAAGAGGGAATTGTTAGAGATTATAAATATAAGGCTGAAATTAATTCTGTTGTAAATATGCTGAAAGATAAAGCACAGAATAAAAAGTTTGCTTGAATATATGTATAGAGTTTAGCAATGTAAAATGAGCATTCATACTATATGTATAACAGACAGGCTTCTCTTCACAGCATCAGAAAAAGCCTAACAAAGCAATATTGAAAAGCAAGTATTATATGCTTTTCTCATGTTTGCAGAACAGTTTACAAATATTTATTAACAGACATCCTTTTTTATAAACTCAGCAATACATGATGTTTTTTCAATAGGAACAGAACAGATGTTTCCTTTCATACTTCTGTTATTCTGATTGCGTGCATTTGTGCATTTTCACATCAGCAGAACTGCTGACAGGACAATAGAAAAGTCTAAAAACAGACATTATGTGACTTCCCACAGAAGGCCAAAAAAGATAACAAGAGGAAATAAAATCTATGTGCGTGACTAGCACTCTATATAACAACTGTAGTAATTCAGTTATGGGAGAGAGGGAGAGAGAGACATATTATGTAGACGTCATCATTCATATCTGTAATGAAGGAAAACTTTGTAAATATATGCTACAATCTGACAGAAAGAGTACGTGTCATTTGTTATAAAAATAAGTTATCTGTAACTGTGCTTATAGCTGCAAAATATATTTCTTTATCAGTGTGCAATTTGAAAGGCTTGGTGCTTTAAACAGACTACAGATGGAGTCATGCAAAGCTCAGTGTCTCTGATTCAGCAGTAAACAGCACATCAAGACTGTGTGTCTTAAGAAGACTTTGGATCCAGCACAGCATAGAAGCACACAAATTAAAATAGATGTTTCAATGAACATGAGCATGACCAGGAATGAGTAAGGTATTAACTACTAGGTGTAGCTGTTTCATTGATTAACTTTGTCCTTGTTTTTGTAACTATTATATAAAGGTACTATTATATACAGTTTTCATGCCTCTACTTCAGCTGTTTGTATTGGATGGACCCATGTGATTAGAACTTAATTTTCTGTAATTCTTTGTAGTTCATGTTTCCAATGCTTCTCATGGATTAATTTCTCCAATTGCTTTGTGTTTCTAATATCATGACAGGAACAGACCCCCATTCTTAGGTCAGAGTACGATTAAAGTTCATAAATTTAGTATTGTTTCAACATTTTGCTGTTAGCCAAGAGTTCTCTTCTCAGCACCCATAATGTAGTCCTTCTGTAATATATATGGGGTTACATGTACTGGTAATATATTTAAGTATGACTGTAAATTGTATTTTATTAAACTAGTACCTCCTACTACTACTGAAATTGTCTGGGTATCTTTCTTCTATATTTCTCTAGTTTCACCTTGCAAATCATGGTATTTTATGACTTTGTGTATAGCTCTCTGTATGCAAGGCACCATAATCAATCACTGGGTATTTCAATGATCAACACTGCTTTTGCCTTCTTTTCCAAGACTAGTATATCTGGTTTTATTGCATCAATATTTTGACCTGGTAATTAGTGATCCCATGTAATATAAACTTCAGTATCTGTAATGCGTTGTGGTTCATGTTTCCAATGCTCCTTAGCTACTTCTATACTGTAGTATTTGCACAGTCTCCAGGGCAACAGTCTTGCCACACTATTGTGCCTTTTATTATATACGCCCTCTGCCATGAGTGTATCACACCCAGCAACAAGATATGAGATTCCAGTTCTGTTCCTCCCACATGTTCAATGGACTTTGTAAAACAACATGCACATAGACATTATTCACCTTTTATCTTTTGACTTCAATTCACTTCTTCGAAATCATTATTGCAGCAAATCTTGGTCAACATGAGGTTGTCCCAGATGTCCATAGTAGCCACTATATTTGTGAATTTTCCTTTTTTTTCTCCCTTGTCTAAGGATTCTTTTCCTTATATTTTTCTTTTGTTTATTGGCACATTCAGTTGCTGTCTGATTTTTGTGAATTGTCCCTTTTTTCTCCCTTATCTATGGATTCTTTTTCTTATATTTTTTTTTTTGTTTATTGGCGTATTCAGTTACTGTCTGGTCTTTGTGAATTGTTCTTTTTTCTCCCTTCTCGACAGATTCTTTTCCTTATATTTTTCTTTTGTTTATTGGCACATTCAGTTGATGTCTGATTTTTGTGAATTGTCCTTTTTTTCTCCCTTCTCTATGGATTATTTTCCTTATATTTTTCTTTTGTTTATTGGCACATTCAGTTGCTGTCTGATTTTTTTTGTGAATTGTCTTTTTTCCCCCTTCTCTATGGATTCTTTTCCTTATATTTTTTTCTTTTGTTTATTGGCACATTCAGTTGCTGTCTGATTTTTGTGAATTTTCATTTTTTCTCCCTTCTCTATGGATTCTTTTCCTTATATTTTTTTCTTTTGTTTATTGGCATATTCAGTTGTTGTCTGATTTCTGTCTACTTCTGATCTGATTTCCATTCTGGCTTGATGCCAAAATAATTTGGCAAAACAAAGCAAAGATGTAATTCTAACTTCTTTTCCTCATGTTTTAAAATATTCACTCTGTTTGGATCTGAAGCAGTAAGGAGATAAGCATGCATTCCCACAATTGCAGAACTATACATATCAAATCTGAGGAAGTCCACACCCACTTCAGACAGACAAGTATATAATCTTGCTATACACTGATGTTTCTATATCATTTGTTAAGCATGAATCAGTTTTCTTGCAAAAGTTTTCCAATCTTTTTGGGACTAATCAATCACTCCAAAACTGTAAGTTAGAAGAGAAAGAGCAAAGTGCTTTATATCTTGGACTTTACTCCTAGATGTCAGGGCAGTTTTCAATATTAGTTTTAGCCTTCTGAAGTACTCCTTACTAAGCTTTATTCTCATTTGTTCATGTTTTATTGCAGACCCTTCATCTGTTCCTAAATATTTATTTACTGCCTGCTGCTCAAGTTCCTTTGTATCATATTCCTGTCCAAGGTGAATATGCTCTCACTGCTGCAGCTTTACTTTTTTAAAAGTCACTTTTGCACATTTATCAAGACCAAATGTCATTCTTATATAATCTGAGAAAGCTTTACTTACTTGTACTTGTGTTTCAACTCTTCATTTGTTGAATTATTCAGTGTTAAGTCATCCACAAAAGTAGATGAGACATCTTTTAAACAAGGTTAGCTTCTGGCAGCCAAACTGTAATCATAGCTTAATCTGTTAAGAAAACAGCTTAAAAGGTTAAGAACAAGGAAAAAACAGTTGTGGTGGCAAAGAAACACCCTGGAATATCCCCCTTTGAATTTTTATTCCTGGGATAATAATCTGATGTTTGTCATGGCTCAACATTTTTTGTTACTCTACTACAACTGATTACTGTAGTGTATATTTTATAAATGGGTAAGCATTCCTTTAACCATAAATGAGAGAAGCTATCACTGTTTTCTGTTATCTACGCATGCCACACTTTCCCCTTTTTGCAGCTCTTTGTTATGGGTTTATATAGCAACAAATGATCAATTGGTCCACATAGCTTTCTTTTCTGACATTTTTGTTGTTTTTTTTTCCTAGATGACTATAAAGTCTGTCTACATCATTTCCAGTGTTTAATATGTAACCTGACTTACAAAGCCATGTCCAACTCAGACATGCTACACCTGAAGAAATCCGAGTCACTGCAAGCCATGCACTCTAATGAGCTAAACCTTGCTACAACAATAAATAGAACATGCTGGAGGGACAGAGTCCTGTCACAGAGACTCCCCAAGCTTTGGAACAAAATTCCAAATTACATCAGGCAGAGCCCCTCACTAACACTCAAACAGAAACCTCGACGAGTGGATGGGTAACAGAAAATACACCCTTGGGATCACTTCATTGGCTCTGCTTGACAGAGGATCAATTAATCACAATGGGGCGGCAAAAGCAGACACACTCTGGCTAAGCTTATAAATGCCCTTGGGCAGATAGCCTAGTACCTACCTATGAACCTAGGTTGTCAGAAGGCATGTTATTGGTCTACAGTTCTTAGGATGGGTTGCAGGTTCACTCTTAAGGTTTTTCCTGTAGTTAGGCAGGCTGGTGTCTGGGATGCACATACAAGTAATTCTTACTCAGGGCTAAATATTTGTGTAAAAATGTTATTACATTTAGCCAGAAGTTTGGCACTACATCTCGGACTGGCGTTTTACAGTCAATGTCTCTGGCTGTTACTTCATTTTAGTTCACATCTTTGATATTAGAGCACCTAACTGTTTCTTTTAATTTTTCTATTCATTCACCATCTTTGTTACATTCAACAGGATCTTCATAAAAATTTCTCCAACAGGTGTCCATTTCTTCTTTTTTGGTGGCATTTCTATTCCTTTTGCTTTCTTTCCTAGTTTTCTATAAAACTTTTTTGGGTCACCAATGAATTTCTTATCTTGTGCATTTCCTTTATATATATATATATATCTGCATACCTTTAAGTGTTTCTGCTTGTGCTCATATATTTTTTTTATTACTGGAAGTGGTGCTGCGGTAGCGTTGTCACCTCACAGCAAGACATTGTCCCGTTCGATTCTCAGCTAGAGTGTCTTCTGTGTGGAGGCATGCGTGAATGGACGTGCCTTCGTTGAAGGTTGTGAGTCAGGGCTGGTAACTCGGCACGTGAAAATCCACTACCAAACATTAGTGGACCAGAGTTCCGCTGTGGCGACCCCTAACCGGGATAAGCTGAAAGACACACACACACACTGGAAATAATATATGATACATTTTAGTTTGTTTTGATACTGTGTGCTGCTTCTAATACATCTATCCTTCTAAAGGGTTTTTGTTGATCTTTTTCCTTTTCTGCATTCTTCTAACCGTGAATACTTCTCATTTCAGTTGCCTTATAGTCTGCTCTATCCACTGCTTCTATGGTGACATAATGCTTGTTCCCTTCCTTCCTTTCCTTGGTTACTCTACATTTTTGTAGTAACACTTTATCTGTTATTAGTTTAGCTGCACAATAGTACATCTTATTTATTCCTGTTGTATCACAAGAGTTTACCTTACTGTGTTCATCTGTTTTACTAGTTTTCAGACTTTTTGGGTCTTATTTACATTCTGTAATTTAGTTCTGTCTCATATCATAATATATCCATCCATCCCTATTAGGTTAAGCAGGTCTTCCCTTATATAATTTTGTTCTGGACTTTGAACAGCTTCTTTGCTATTTCCTGTGAGTCTTCCAAAGAAGACTCCTGATCAGCATCCTGTGGCATAGCCTCTTCAGATACACCCTGCTCCATCTGATACTCCTCCATAAGGGGACAATTACCTGTGTCAGAGTTGCACTGTATCCCACTCCTTATCTTGCTGTGCAACTTGAATTGGACTTTTACACAGGTTTGCCATTTATCAATTTTTCTCCCAATCCCCCTACTGCTCCTTAATCAGAAGGCTCATTCTTCCATCATGTTCCAGCACTACCTGATCCTTCAGTCACAAAGAGTCCATCACTTCAGTTTCTATTTGTTTAATGTCTACCTTACTAATCCCTTTTTTTTTTACATTCCCCCTTGTGATATTATTTTTTGTATTTATTTCCAGATGCCTTTGTTTGTATTTCTCTTCAAATATCTTTGGAGCTCATTTTTGTACTGATTAGTTTGGCTTTCTCCTTTGCATAAATACTGCAACATACCAGACACCTTTTTTTCCCATGTTCATGTTTTTTCTTATACCCATCCTTTTTTTATTTTCTGCAAGTCTTTAGGGTTTGCAATATGATGATGGGACTAGACCCCATTCCTAAATCAAAGTATGACTAAAGTTCATGAAATTAGTACTGTTTCAGGCTTTGATGTTAGCCAGAAGTGCTATTCGCAGCACCCACAATGTGCCCAGTAATGGCTCCTTCTGCAATTTGCATGGAGTTTCATGCATAACACATCTAAGTACAATTGTATATACTTTTTTATAAGACCCATTATTTCTACTACTACTGAAGCTGTCTGGTTATCTTTCTTCTACATTACCTTCATATCTGCCTGTAAATACTAGTACTTTATGACTTTGTGTCTCTCTGTATATAAGACACTAGAGTCACTGGGTGTAGCAATTTCAATGATTAATGCTACTTTTCTCTTCATTTTACGGACTATATATCTGGTTTTCTTGCATCTATTTTTTGAACTGTTGATAATGGGTGATCCCATGTGATATAAACATCATTTTCTATGATGTTTTGTGGTTTGTGTTTCCAGTGCTTTACATCTACTTCAGTATTATGTTTGCACAATCCACAACGCAACAGTTTGCCACATTATAGGCTCATAGGTAGGTACTAGGCTATCGGCCCTAGGGCCTATACAAGCCCAGCCAAAAAGGTACCCTGGCTTTTGCTACCCAAGAAAATTATTTTCCTGTGCCACTGTCGAGCAGAGCCACAGAAGTGATTCCCGGGTTGAATTTCCTATTTCCCATCCACTCATCAAGATTTTTCTTGAAGAGTGCTAATGAGGAGCTTTGTTTGATATAGATAGGTAGTTTATTCCAGAGTATGGGAAGTCTCTGGGACAGGAATCTATCCCTCCGGCATGTTCTGTTTACTGTGGTGAAAAGGTTTAGGTCCCTAGAGCATGTAGCTCGGAGGGATTAGGATTTCTTTAAGTGGAGCATGTCCAAAAGCTCTGGGTTTGACATAGCTTTGTATGTTAGGCAGAGATCACCTCTGAGTAGGCGATATGCGATGGAGTAAAGCTGGAGTTTTTTCAGACGGTCTGCGTAAGGCATCTGTTTGAGGCCAATAATCCTCTTTGTGAGGCATTTCTGCGGCCTTTCCAGTTGTTGTAGATGTCTTGTGAGGTACATACCAAAAGGGGCGTTGTACTCTATAATGGGTCTAATGAGTGATGAGTAGAGGGGAACAATTACCTCTTTTTTTCTGGACGAGAAACCTTTTGTGATGAGGTGTGCCACGTAGAAGGATTTCCTGACTACTGTGGCGATGTGATTATCAAAGGAGCGACTACTGTCCACCTTTGTCCCAAGGTCTCTTATCACACTTTCTGTTAAGTATACTACCGCCTATGTTGTAGTTCATGGGTACAGAGTTTTTAACCAAAGGGGATGACAATGCACTTTTTGGCACTGAGCTTGAGGCTATGGCTTTGACACTAGGCATGTGTCTCAGTGAGGCCTTTTTGTAGGATATCCACATCGTTAGGAGTTTAAATTACGGCTCATAATTTACAGTCATCTGAGAACTTCGTTAGCCAAAGACCTTCTGTGTTAGCCTGTACTTCAAAGAAGTAGATACCAAACAGGAGAGGACCCAGGACTGAACCCTGTGGTACTCCACTTGTCACTGGTCTAAAGTCGGATTTCGAGTCTACTACTTCCACAGTGTGGATTCTGTCAGTGAGCCAGTTGGCAACCCATCTTGTGACATAGGGATTTATACCTAGTTTAGTGAGTTTATCTATAATTCCAGAGTGGGGGATGGTGTCAAAAGCCTTGGCAAGATCTAGATAGGCTGTGCGATCCACCTTACCCTTGTCTACGGCTTTGGTGACTGCTTCAAAGAAGTCTATCAGGTTTAGGAGACATGATCTGCCTTTTACAAGCCCGAACTGGGTGGGGTCCAGAGTTTGGAGATTACCAATGTCTTTGTTTATAAGTTGTGCAGTGGGATAATCATCGCTGTGCACCATTCAGTGGGCACAAAGCCTGAGGTGAGGCTATAATTGAACATGGTACTTAGGTGGGGTGCCAGTTCGTTCTGTAGTTCATGTAGAACACAGCCTGGGATGTTGTCTGGTCCCATGGAGGCTGTGTTCTTGGCTTTGGAGAGTGTGGTTTTTACCTGTGCAGCCGTGATTACAGGAACTTTGCATTCTTCCGATATAGAGATGGGCTCTTTAGTGGGTGAGAGGGGGGTAATGTTAGCACTGAACCTATCTGCCAGGATGTTGGCAATATCAGTTGGGTCTGTATATTTAGTGCCATTGTGCTGTAACTCAGAGCAGACCTGAGTGTTGCCATTGAGATTCTTGACATAGCTATAGAATGCTTTGTGGTTGTCTTTAGAATCTGTGGAGATTTTGTTTTCATAACTAGCTTTGGAGGATTTTATCAGGGATCTCAGCTTCTTACTGAGGCTGACCAGGGAGCTCCTCCACGCATGGGATTTTACTCTCTTTTGCAACCATTTCTTCCTTCTGTTGTACAGTTGTTTATGGCAGGGGACCACCAGATTGGCTTCCTCTTTTTTGAAGAATAGCATCTTGGTTCCATTTGGGATAGCAAGATCCATGCACTCATGTAAGTGCTTATAAAGTGCAATTGTGTAGGATTCAGTAGTCGTAACTGTATTGTCCATCTGCATGGGTGTCATGAAGTTCACCACTTCTGTCTTAAGAAGCATGAAGTTGGCTTTGGAGAAATATTTTACTGTGGTTTCCTTCATGGGGGTGGGGCAGGATGTGGATATCTAGGGTAATTAGCTTATGGTCGGATCAGACCAATGAGGCGTTGACTTCAGGTGTGGAACACCTGTCATTCATGTTAGTAATGACTAGATCTAGGATATTGTTGCCCCTGGTGGGGGTGTGGATAAGTTGATCCAGGGCATTGGAGTTTATGAATTCCAGAAAGCGTTGAGCGAAGGAGTTGGCACATGAGTAGTTTTCCCAGTTAATGGTAGGGTAGTTGAAATCACCCATTATTAGGGTGCTTGGTTGAATCCTAATATTTTCTAGTACGTCAGGAAAAGAGGAGTGGGAATCCTGGGGCATGGTGGTGGGATCTGTAGCAAGCTACAATTTGGATTGCAGTTTTGCCCAGAATTAGCTGCACTTGGATAACCTCAGCTGCATTATGCTGAGCAACTAGCCTGGAGGTGTGGATATCGTTAATGAATATGGACGCACCTCTGCCTTTGGTGTTCTGGTACAGGTTATATGGCCGAAAAATGTGGTATGAGTTATAGCCTGGTAGTGCAGGGGTGCTCACTGGAGCCTTGAACCAGGTCTCAGTCACTGCACAGATATCGATGCTCTCCATTTTAAGGAGTGCCTCAAGTGAGTGCATTTTGAGATTTAGACTTCTAGCATTGAGTTTCATCACCCTCAGTTTTTGCTTGCCTGTTCCTGTTATGGTGGTGAATTTGTCATTTGAACCTTGCCTAAAAAGGCACTATAGGGGCGGCAAGAACCTTAGCCAGTATCTGGAATCCCAGGGGTGACAGGTGCAGGCCATCTCCGGCAAAGCATCGTGGTCTGTCGACCACGTCATCCCAGGCAAACAGATACTGGATCCCTTTAGAATGACATCAGAAGCTTAGCCAACTGTTGAAGTCAATTATTTTGTCCCTGTACTGCGGTATCATTCTGTGTGATGGCAGAATGCTACTCAGGGCTAGGGTCATACCTGCCTGGGCTACAAGATCAGAGAGCTCTTCCATGTCTCTTTTCATGCAGTCCAGGGAGGTACGTCTCAGGTCCTTCACACCAACATGGACAATGACAGAGTCATATTTGTACTTGTTGTGGAGTGACCTGAGTGTGTGGGTTATGTGGCAGATCCTGGCATCTGACAGGCAGCTGACAGTAACCTTCTCCTTGTTTAGCCTGGTGAGTGGGACATCAGTGTGCCTGACTATAGAGTCACCTATGACTAGTGTGTTGGGTACGTTGTTTTGCCTTATTGGCTGTGGTTGAGTGGCACACTGAGTCTGCGGGCTATGAGTCATTTGGGTTGTGTTGGGGGTGGAGGTTGCTTGCATTTCTGCTTTGGAGGTCTCTGTTGCTTGAGCAGATTATTATTGAGAGCCTCTGCAAATGTTTTTTGTGTTTCTATGTGTGGATTTTGGTGGTGTAGATTTAGTGAGACTATGTGATGAGTGTGGTGTGGTGCAAGTGTTTACCTTCTCCTCTTGACTGTCAAGTTCAGTCTTGATTGGAGAGAGCTTTACCTACAGTTTGGTTAGATAAGTGCATCTCTCACAGGTTGTAGTGTTGAGTGGTAGGAGGAGAGGGTTGCCTGTGTACATGAGGCAATTTCTACATTGCTCCAAGATGCCCAGATTCATCAGATAGACAGGAGAGAACACTGGGAGCTGACCCTTGGACATGCCTGAATAAAAAAAACTATTTTCCTCTAGATAAGTGAGGAAAGTGAGTACCAAAACTGTTTTCCTCTAGGTAATGAGGAAGGTTGAGTGCTGTAGTAACTAGCAGGTTATTTAGTGCTTACAACAAGTTCTGAACAAGTGCTGATCACGGATAAACAAATTCAAGTGCTAAAACTAAGAATCTGTATCTGGACTAAACTAGTTACAGGAAAGGGGGAAACAAGTGCAAATGTGTGCTTTTAAATCAGAAAGTTGAGAGAGATGGAAAAACTGCCCAAAACAGCCAATAACTACAATTTCTGGGCCAGAACCAGTCCTTATGTGGTAGATAGGTTACCTAGTGCTTACCACTCCCACTGATAAGCTAGAAGGCTTCCCTCCAACACAAAAAGCTTGGGGGGCTCAGAAGCTTACATACACAGTCCTGGATACAGCAAATCTGATTCTGGACTACATTAGTTACAGGAACGGTGTGAAACAGGCTTAGATTTTTTTTTTAATACAGAAAAGTAGGTAAAACAGCAGTAAAAACAATTCAAATGCAGTGCAAGCTAGCACACTTGCGTAACAATGTTAGACCAAACAGTTTAAAAAAAATGCAATTAAATTAAAAATGACTAAAAACAAGCGCAGAAGGAGTCTATTAGGTAGAATGAGGTAAAGAGATGGGACTGGGGGAGTGTCCCAGATCAAATCTACAGTGGGGCGGGCAACTGCAAAAGCCTCCAAATGTAAACAACAAGACAGGAATAGGGAGGATGGGTAGGGGAAAACCAACAGCTTCAGCAGAGATCTGAAAAATTATACAGTGAAGCAAAAATATAGTTGCAATTACAGGAAATTGTTGGATCAACCTCATTATACCTTTCAGTATACAGTCCTTCGGCCATCAGTATATCACAACCAGCAACAAGATGTGCAACGGTTTCTAATTCCGTTTTATAAAACCTGCATTTGTCTGTTTCTCCCACATGTTCAATGGACTTTGTAATCCAATGTGTACACAGTCCACTGTCTTAAGCTGCCAATATTAGCCTTTCATTTTTTGGGTTAAATTCACCTCTCCTTAACCATTCCTACATCCGATTCTGATCAACATGAGGTTGCTCCAACAACTTCCTGTAATTGCAACTATATTTATGCATTTTCCACATTTCTTCCCTTCTCGTCTGATCCTTCACCTTATATTCTTTCTTTTGTTTTTTGGCACATTCAGTTGTCACCTGATTTTTATCTACTTCTGGTTTGATTTTCATTCCTGGTTGATGCCGATATGCTTCTGCTATACCAAGCAGGGATGTCATCTTAGACTTGTTCTCCTCATGTTTCAAAGCTTTTACTATGTTTGGGTCTTGTACGGTCAGCAGATATGTATGCAGTCCCACTATCACAGATCTAAACATGTAATCAAATTCAAGGAGGCCCATACCTCCTTCAGAATGGGAAATATATAACCTTGGTATGTACTGATTTTTATAAATCCTTTCATGAACATGAAGCATGCTTCTTCTTGTTCTTCTGTCCAAACTATCCAACACCTTGGGGCCAGTCAATCACTCCAAAACTGTAAGTAAGACAGGAAGAGCAAATTGGTTTACAGCTTGGACTTTGTTCCTAGATGTCAATGCTATTTTTAGTATTAATTTAAACCTTCTAAAATATTCTTTACTGAGTTTTATTCACATTTGTTCATATTTTATTGCGGAGCCTTTATCAATTCCCAAATATTTATACGCTTCCTCTTGCTCAAGTTCTTTTATATCACATGTACCACGGTAGACACTTTGATGCACTGTCAAACTTATTTCTTATAAAACCTTTGCCACACATGGTGCATGTACATTACCGACTGTGGATGCTTTGATGCACTGTCAGAATAATTTCTTATAAAACCTTTGCCACACATGGTGCATGTACACTACCGACTGTGTGGACTCTTTGATGCACTGCCAGGCTTCTCTTATCTGTAAAACTCTTGTCACATGTGGCACATTTATAGGGTGCTGGCTCATTATGTATACACTGATGACTTATCATTCGACTTTTCCGTGTAAAGCCTTTGTCACATATTGTGCATTTATAGGGTTTTTGCCCACCATGGATATACATATGTGTTGTCATATGACTCCTTCTTGTAAAACTCTTGTCACACCCTGTGCATTTATAGGGTTTTTGCCCACCATGGATATACATATGTGCTGTCATTTGACTGTTTCGTGTAAAACTCTTGTCACACATTGTGCATTTATAGGGCTTTTGCCCACCATGGGTATACATATGTCTTGTCATATCATTCCTCTGTGTAAAACTCTTATCACACAGTGGGCATTTATAGGGTTTTTGCCCACCATGGATATACATATGTGTTGTCATAGGATACCGCTGTGTAAAACTCATGTCACATACTGGGCATTTATAGGGTTTTTGCCCACCATGGATATACATGTGTGTTGTCATGTGATACCTCTGTGTAAATCTCTTTTCACACACTGGGCATTTATATGGTTTTTGCCCACCATGGACATACATATGTGCTGTCATGTGAGTCCTCCGTGTAAAACTCTTGTCACACACTGGGCATTTATAGGGTTTTTGCCAACCATGGATAAACATATGTGTTGTCATGTGATATCTGTGTGTAAAGCTCATGTCACACATTTGGCATTTATAGGGTTTCTGTGTAGCATGGATCCTCATATGAGCTGCCATGCTACTTCTGTATACAAAGCTCTTGTCACACATGGTGCATTGATATGGTTTCTGACCAGTGTGGATACTATGGTGACTTAACAGTGACTCTCTGTACATAAAGCTCTTGCCACACATACTGCATTTATAGGGTTTTTCACCAGTGTGGGTGCTGTGATGACTTACTGTAGTCCTTTTGTAGTAAAAACTCTCATCACCCTCTGGGCATTTGTATGGTTTCTTCCCACTGTGAATGCTCTGGTGAGAGAGAAAGTGATTCTTCTGTGGAAAGCTCTTGCCACAGGTTATGCATGGATACAGTTTCTGCTCCACGTGAGTACTCTGATGACATCTCATGTTGCTCTTTGTACTAAAGCTCTTGTTACACATACTATATTTATAGGGTTTCTCAACAGTGTGAATACTCTGGTGACTTAACATAGTGACTTTGTATTTAAAACGTTTATCACATGTAGTACATTTATAGGGTTTCTGCCTTTGTTTAATTTCTTCAAAGTGTTTAGGTTTTTTATTATCTTGAGAGATCACACTCTGAATATTGTGATGTTTTACCATGCTAGCCTTTTCTGTAAAACTCTTACCATGTGTGGCACGTTTGTATGGTTTCTGTCTATTGCCGATAGTCGGAAGAACTGCCAAATGATTAGGGATCAAGTCCTTGTGATGTGTGGCATATTTATATAGTCTTTTCTCACTGTGGGGAAACTGATCTTTTTTCATGTTGGACTTCAAAGTAAAACTTTTGTCATACATTGTGCATTTAAACGGCTGCTGCTCAGTTGGAATAACCTTGCTTTCTCCTCCATTTTGTTGGTCTGTAAAACCCTTGTCATTTGTGGCATATTTATGCAGTTTCTTTCTGTTGAACACTTGCTCATTTGGTGGCAAGGTGTTCTTTTTTTTCCGTCTGTGACTAACTTGATCAGTTAAGTTGTTACTACAAAATGTTATATTGTTGCTGTGATTAAGCCAGCTGCATGGTATTTCCCCTGCTTCAGTTTGCAGATGCATTTCTTGTTCAGTTGATTTGATAAACCTCTCATTACTTTCCTTAGGGTTATCAGTTCTGGTTTCAGACTGCAGTGCATCTTGTCTCGTGACTGACATCTTATCTGGAAGAAGTGTGTCACATTCAGAATCCTGGTGTCTTCCATGGGTTGATTGCAGACCCTGGACCTCAGGGAAATTTCCACTGCTCATGACTTAAAAAAAAAAAAAAAAGCCCGATTACAATGAGCCACAGTAGTGAAGACTTGTCTTATATAAAGAGTCACAATGTAAACAGTATATTACTAGACCTGCAGACATTTGTACTTTATTACTACAGTAAATAATAAACCATTGCAAAAGAATGTCAGATATGTGCTATCTTATGGGCTTGCCCCCCTGTGTTAAACATATTTTCAGTGTTTTGAGTTTTCAGCGTTTTGGGATTCAGTCTTTTGGCTTGTCTGTCTTCTGAAGTAGACCCATATATATATATATATATATATATATATATATATATATATATATATATATACACACACATACACGCGCACACACGCACACACACACACACACACACACACACACACACACACACACACACACACACACACACACACACACATGCTACTTAGCATCCTGCTTTGTCTTAAAATGTAATGTATGCCTAAGCTTTGTAATGTACCAATGCCTTTGTATATACCATTGTGTTTATAAACATTTTGATGTAAGTGGAGCTTTCCTCCCCGAGCCTCCACTGAAAATGGACTTATACCCAGTTGGACTACCCCGGTCAACAAATGTAAAATAAAATAAATAAAATGATGTTTGATGCCATTAGACATCTCTGAATTCTCTGTAAAATGGACAATAGATTCCTGTGTATATACTAGGTTAATAGTCACCAGGGCCTTTACAAGTCTAGCGGTGCAACCCAACCCAATTGTGTCCCTATTTATTTTGGGTATTTATTGGGGGGTATGTTAGGAAGTTTCTAGGGGTTATATGGGGAGGTATGTTACACGGGGGGCCAGACCTGGGGTGAATTTCTGATTTCCCATCCACTGATCAAGGATATGCTTAAATAGGGTTAAGGATGGACTCTGGATGTATAGGAATGAAAAATAATTTTTTTTAGAATTTTTCAGGAGCAACCCAGGAGCACTGTCTGGCTAAGTGACTTGTTCAGAACTGCACAGTGGACAAATGGAGGTTAAAAGAACAAAACCATGTACCCTGGATACAGGAAGAAACTAATTAGCATCTCAGAGCCTTAATCCTCTGTTCTAACTGCCAAACTAAGTGACAGGCTAATGGATAATTGTGAAGTGCCCTGAAAATGACCAATCCCCAATCCAGATCTTTTTAGTGGTTATGGACTTAAATGGAGTTTTGTTAACCATGGATTCTAGAACCTCTTTCTGACTTAAATTCCAGTGACTAGCATTGCTTTCAAGCTATGAAGTAATCTGCTAAAGGTTAGAATGGAGAGCTTAACTGGGTATCTTCCCAGAAAAAAATAGTCGTATTTCTCTTGTACATTAAGCAACTCATCCTGTTTCTAAGCACAATAAAGCACTTGCTTTGTCTGAACCAATAGAGCCTCTTTTAACATTTTATATTTCTTTCCCAACTGCTTAAAGGAGAACTGCACCAACAGACTCAAAACAACATGTTTATTTCATCATGATTTGGTGCTTCCTACATTTTAATACCACTCTTGGACTAGTCATGGTTTTTAAATATTTTTATTTGCAATTTCTGAGTTTGAACACATGGGTCTGGCATCTTGAAGTAATTCTGATTGTTTAATCTGCCTCTAGGTATCCCACAACGCAGTGCTTGTCTGTAAAAAAATGACATCACGCAGGCCTCTTTCTTCCTAAAGCTCCTGTCACTGCATCAATTTTACATGCATAAAACTTCTGTCAGTTTTAAGTAGCATTTCATGCCATTCAATGACTACTTAAAGCACAAACAGTGCAAATGCCACATAACAGACTTTCAAAATGCTTTTTACTGCTGCTGTTTAGAATGGCTAAACTGCAGTCTTTTGTGAAGCCTGAATTGTACTTCTTTGACTCATCTCCCATCCCCCTTCACACCTAACTTCCCTAAATGTCAAAGTGCTTAGGGTAATTTAAGCTATTACCTACTGTGATTGATGTATCACAGCAGGAGATTTGACTCATGCACTGTTTTCCTTGTTCTAGCCTTTACTTTCTGTATGGGTAGGGGAAGGACCAGGGACTGTGACATCACAGCATAAGTGGTTTTTTGGACAGTCATGGTGATGTCAGTTTGGGGAGGGAATTGGCTAGAAAACTACCTGTATTCATTGGACTTGATGACATCAATGAATTGGAGACTGTAGCAAACTTTTCTAGAGTGGGATAATGTTTTTTGAAAGTGAAACTACCATAATTCAGTAAGGTCCTTTTCTAGTGGAGAGAAACATTCAATTTAAAATATTTTCAATGTTATATTGTTCTTTATTCATAGCAGGGCAGTAAATAGGGAGAAAAATGATACAATGGGGAGGGAGGCTGGCATAATGGTTAAGGTGTTTACCATTATGAACACAAGGTGCAGGGTTTGATTCTCACGTGGGGTAATTGGCTAGGCTTAAAATGGCCCACAAGGGCAGTTAGCCTAGTATGAACCTATAAGAAGTTGAGCATTTAATAACAGAATCCTGTTGTTGTCCTTTAATGAGTTGTGCCACTGAACTTAGCAATTTTAGTTTATTAATGAGAGAAGGTGCCCAGGCAAGACAGAAGGAGAATTGGGTAAGTTAAGTGCCAGGAATAACCAGCCATCTTTAACCTTGTATAAGCCTGAGATTCAATAAAAGAACTCTGTTTAATTAGAAGATTTCAAGTATTTGTCTTCTGAAAGTCAATACTGGTAAGGGAAACATCCCTCTGTTGTTTTGGAGGTATGACTTTACTGAAATAGTCAATGTCATGTCAGTAAAATTAGTCCATGAGAATTCACAGTCTAAGAAAAATCCTGCTGTTTGTCCATTCCAATATGTGAGGTTGCTGGCAAAATTAATTGCACATTTTTTACCAACAAAATAACTGTTACACTGCTCTGCAGATATAATATTAAAGTACAAAAACACTGCAAGTTCTGGTTCAGAAACTAGGATTATTTGTTTAATGAGACAGGTGGAATGGATCATGGGGTTTCAGTCATGACCTTGGTACATAGCAATGCAAACAGGAAGCATATAAAAACAATGGAGGGCAGTGTTCTGAAACAAAAGGTACTGAATGTATGCAACACAAAAATGTAACGCAAATAATTACTAGTAATCTGTGGGGTGAGGCAGCTTGGTATCAGAGTCGATAACAGAACACACCATACAAAAATAATGGAGGGCAGTGTTCTGAAACAAAAGGTACTAAATGTATGCAACACAAAAATGTAACACAAATAATTACTAGTAATCTGTGGGGTGAGGCAGCTTGGTATCAGTCAATAACAGAACACAACATATAAAAATAATGGAGGGCAGTGTTCTGAAACAAAAGGTACTGAATGTATGCAACACAAAAATGTAACGCAAATAATTACTAGTAATCTGTGGGGTGAGGCAGCTTGGTATCAGTCAATAACAGAACACAACATACAAAAATAATGGAGGGCAGTGTTCTGAAACAAAAGGTACACAATGTATGCAACACAAAAATGTAACGCAAATAATTACTAGTAATCTGTGGGGTGAGGCAGCTTGGTATCAGAGTCAATAACAGAACACAACATACAAAAATAATGGAGGGCAGTGTTCTGAAACAAAAGGTACTGAATGTATGCAACACAAAAATGTAACGCAAATAATTACTAGTAATCTGTGGGGTGAGACAGCTTGGTATCAGTGTCAATAACAGAACACAACATACAAAAATAATGGAGGGCAGTGTTCTGAAACAAAAGGTACTGACTGTATGCAACACAAAAAATGTAACGCAAATAATTACTAGTAATCTGTGGGGTGAGACAGCTTGGTATCAGAGTCAATAACAGAACACAACCTGCAAAAGCAGTGCTTTAGGGTACAGATGTCAGCTTATAGTTAAATGGCATTGAAAGAAGCACCTGGATAGACCAGTGTGATAAACAAACCAGACTTAAGAGTAGGATTGACAGAGGGAGATGAAGGGACAATGTTTTGTGTACAGATGGGGCCTAAGGATGTCACATTACTGTGATGAATATAATAGAGACATGACGCGTGCTGGGTTGGTTAAACACTATGATTTTTATGGCCATTTTGAAAATTGATAATGAGGGCTCATTTGTAACTAGTACCATTAAGGAGTACCAGAGTTTGAGCCTGTAACAGTGAAGGCATTGGCAGTGAAAATTAAATGATGAAATGGGGCTGCCAGAAAGCACTTTGGGACTGTTGTGCTACAATGAGTTTTAGGCTGGCATTTGCTTGCTGGGGTTCAGCAGTGATTAAGATCCATTTGAACATGATGATGATGATGATAAGAATGTACTAAAACTCCAAAGCGAAACGGAGGAAAGAGTGCTCAAAATAACAAGTAAACAAAACCAACATAGTCCTGGCACTCAAAGGAGGTGGAAATAAATTGCTTTACCACAGGGAAATGTGAAACCAACAGCTTTATTGCATAAATGCAATTACACCACAATAGTGTTTTCGTCTTCTGTTACACTTACTCAGATGCAAAACAGATTTACCAAGCTGTGACTTCCTTTTATACCACCCATAATACATGCAATTATTTAATCAACCAATGAAAATCAATCATTTAAAATCATTCCGTTCCTTAAAATAAAATACAATGCATTTAAAAGAATGTTTCATGTTGACAAGTACATACTAATACAGCCTAATCTATTACATTTGCACATAATACAAAATGTGGACACCAACAATAGATAAAATTCATGTAATATGTTGAGTATGAAATTTATAATGTATAAATATAATATATAAATATTAAATAAATATGTAAATTATTAATAAATATTGATAAATATATACATATATAAAAATGTATGTTGAAATGTATGAAAATATGTATAGTCTATGCTAAAATAAACATCCTAAATATGCCACTAAATATTTTTATTGTATTTTATTTTAAGGAACGGAATGATTTTAAATTACTGGTTTTCATTGGTTGATTAAATAATTGCATGTATTATGGGTGGTATAAAAGGAAGTCACAGCTTGGTAAATCTATTTTGCATCTGCAGAAGTGTAACAGAAGACGAAAACACTATTGTGGTGTAATTGCATTTATGCAATAAAGCTGCTGGTTCCACATTTCGCTGTGGTAAAGCAATTTAATGTACTAGAACTGGTTGCTGGCAGGCAGCATGTTAACATTATTAAAGGTGGTGCACTGCTTTGCCATTCTGGGGGAAGAGTTCAGGCTCAAGTGAAACATGTTAGCACATGTGCTTTGGGAAGAAGTGGCTGGTGGGGAGAGGGCAAGGTAAACCAGTGGTGTCAGGATAGTGGCAATTAGATGGTCCTTGGTAAATGATGCTGAAACTGGTGACTAGTTTCATTTGGTTCTGACATTTACAGACTGTTTTACTGACATGACCTGTGAAGGATAATGATGGAGCCATTCAGATTCCAAAACACCAGACTTTTAAAAAACATTGTAAAAAACATTCGGAAGACTCGCATCTTTTTTTCTAAGTCTGCCACAGGGTAGTATGCCACAAATGTGGATTTCCACTGCTTGTTATTTAATGTTCAGCTTTATTTACTTATACTGTTGTTTAAAAGTCTCCTTTGCAAAATATTGACAATGCCAAATGCTGCTTTTCAAAATTGCATCAGAACCATTCTGTGCTACTTTAATAATTCAAAATGTCATTCACAAACAACAAACGCATCAATTTATGCATCACTACTTATTTAGAGGTTACTTTTTTCTTATGACATTCCAGACTGCGCTAGAATAAACCTTCCAAACAAAAGGACACTCAATAGACCCCTTTACTGTTGGCTTGTAATCGGTAATTTAGCAAACGAGGACATCTGTCATCAATAAATGCTAGTTTTGTTTTTATGTCTAAAACAGGGTGCAAATCTTTGGTAAATATCCAGGTAGTTCTTTCTTTTACTTGTGCCATGTTCAACAGAAAGCAAAAGCAAAAAATAAAAAGATACCAGACAGTAAGCAAGAAGCTCTGCATTGTAATAACCAGTAATTATTGCCACAAAACAGTAATATTCTCTAAATTAAAAAAAACAACTGCACTAAAAACACAATCCTCCTCACTTAAGCCTTCGTATTATCACTTACCCCACACCTCATCCAGGCTTTACTTGCTTCAATGCACTAGTATTGCTTGGATTTCTAAAAGAAGCTCTAAAAATATACAGTGTTGGTCTCCTTACTGGTCTCTATTGTTGTTCCTGGCATGGCTTTTATCATTTCATAACCCCCTAGAATTCAGTGACACAGTATGTTCCAAGTGCAGCACACTGATACCATGTTCTGCAGTGCTGTTACCTCCAGCATTCAATATCATACCATGTTCTGTACACTGCTCATGTCCAACCTTCAGTATCACACCATGTTCTGTACACTGCTCATGTCCAACCTTCAGTATCACACCATGTTCTGTACACTGCTCATGTCCAACCTTCAGTACCACACCATGTTCTGTACACTGCTCATGTCCAACCTTCAGTACCACACCATGTTCTGTACACTGCTCATGTCCAACCTTCAGTACCACACCATGTTCTGTACACTGCTCATGTCCAACCTTCAGTACCACACCATGTTCTGTACACTGCTCATGTCCAACCTTCAGTACCACACCATGTTCTGTACACTGCTCATGTCCAACCTTCAGTACCACACCATGTTCTGTACACTGCTCATGTCCAACCTTCAGTACCACACCATGTTCTGTACACTGCTCATGTCTAACCTGCAATACTCCTCATATCCATCCTTCACTACCACACCATGCCGTGTACACTGCTCATGTCCAGCCTTCAGTACCACACCATGTTCTGCAGTACTACACACCCCCAGCCTTCAATACCACACCATATTCTGTAGTACTGGTCACCCCCAACCCTGAGTACCACAACACGTTCTGCAGTACTGCTCACCCCAGCTTTCAGTATTTCACCATGTTCTACAGTACTGCTCATCCCCACCCATCAGTACCACAACATGTTCTTCAGTACTGCTCACCCCAAGCTTCAGTACCACACCATGTTCTGCAGTACTGCTCACTCCAAGCCTTCAGTACCACACCATATTGTGTAGTACTGCTCACCCCCAGCCTTCAGTACCACACCATGTTGTAGTACTGCTCACCCAGCCTTCAGTACCCGACCATGTTCTGTACTGCTGCTAAGTTACTTACCCTCCCATCCTTTAAGTCATTTAATCTGTTATTTTCGCTCATACTTGGATGCAATTATTCAATTTTACACTACTCTCCAATCTTCAAAACTGCTTCAATATAAAAAAAAATTCTGAAACATACTTACCTTTATCGCTGTTACTAAATTAAAAAAATGACAATTTATACACTCATTACCTTACTATTCAAATTGATTTTTGATAAACATTTGTGTAGCACAATGGTGTAACAGCTTCCACAGCACACTGCTCTTCTATTACTTTATAGACTGATTACACAATTGTACTCCTTCCTGGATACTTCCAGAAATTTAGGAGAACATATTACTATATATTCTTATGTCTGTTTAAAGTTACATATTGCCTGGAGTGAAAGTAGGATATATCATGTCCAAAGGAGCTTCAATAAATCCATCCATCTCTCATGCATTTATTAATTACTAAATTTTATGTACACAACTTTCTGACACTACAGATAATTATCTCTAATCTTTTTTACTCAATGCCACTGTAGATCAATGTGTGTGATGTGTGTATATATACCTTTAAGAAGCTATCCAAGGGCTTGTAGAAGTGTATAAATACTGAGCATGTGCGAGCCTACCATTTTGTAGTTAACTGTTGAATGTAAGCATGTAGTCTGTTAACTAGTTTGTTCCTATTTTATGATGCTGTTATCCATCCTGATACGTTTCTATGTATTAAAGCATCTAAAGAAAACCCCAGGTCTTCTTGATATATGTATTAGAGACAAACAAGCAATATCATGTCAGAAGTGGGATGTCTAAAAGGACATGTTGCCAGAATGGGATCCAGAAGCAAGGCCGAGAGACTGACAGCTAATTTAAAAGAGTGAATCATCTCTAAAATGTATAAACTTTGCAAAACAGGTCATAACCAAATTTTAGATGTTAAAACTTGCTCAGCACTATTTCTTTTTGTGTAATATAAAATGGGGCATACAGAATGTTCTAAATAATATTTACATAAACCGATATGGACGACATTGATCAAAATATTTGAATTACTACGGAAAATATTTGAAATAAAATTTGAATTGCATAAAATGAATAAAATAAGGGGAGATTACCACATTTTTCGAAAAGCGTGGGCTTTTTCATATCAAGTGAAGGTATCTGCATTATCAGATGTGTATAATGTTCGCACGTTTGTGCAGGAATACAGTACAGCTATTTCACAAAGTACAGCCATTACAAGGCATATTTTGCAAAAGTATTTTGAACTGTTTACTGTGCATTTGAATATTGTTACAAGCTCACAGAACAGTTTGTTCGTACATAATTACAAGGGTTTTATTTTCAGTGTGTTTGTGTATACTTTGTGGGCATGGCGAATGGATTTTAAAAATCCAGTGCACTTGTGTTTGGCAGTGAAATTGCTGAGAACTGGGGAGTGTTTGAGCAAGAGTATGACATTTTCATACTATATTTATTTAACATTTGTTAACCGGGAAAGTCCGACTTGGAACAAAGCCAATTTTCAGCAGAGGCCAGGGGAGAAATGCTCCAGATGCATATTTTTGTAACATATACAGCAACAATAGCATGCAAGCTGCATTTTCTGATACTGTACAAAGGCATTTATTCTACTTAATTTAGCCGGGTCAGAAGCCATAGAAAGGGAACACTCATTTGTGTATTCATCTGCTATCTATGCTGGAAAGCGGTGGTGCAGCGGTAGAGTTGTTGCCTCACAGCAAGAGGTTCTCCCATTCGATTCTCGGCTGGAGTGCAGGGAGTGCCTTCTGTGTGAGTCTGCATGTCCTCCCCGCGGTTGGGTTGGGTTCAAAAGATATGTGTAAATGGGCGTGCCTTCGTTGAAGGTTGAACGTCGAGCTGGCACCTCGGCGTTCGTGAAAATCTACTGCCAATCATTAGCGGACCGGAGTTCCGCTGTGGCGACCCCTAACTGGGAAAAGCCGAAAGACAACAACATCTATGCTGGAAAGGGGGAAAACCATCATATTGTTGTACAGGCTGAGCCAAAGGAGGACCTAGAGTGCTTAAAAAGTAAATTTAGAGAAATGTGTAATCCTCAGACAAATATCCCAACTAACAAAATAAAACAAAGAGTAAAAAGGTCACACAAATAACCAAATGGTTAAAAAATACAAAAACACAAAAAGAAAAATCTAGTATCTGGTTAAAAAACACAAAAAGAAAAATCTAGCATATGCTAGATTTTTCTTTTTATGTTTTTTAACCAGTTGGTTATCTGTGTGACCTTTTTACTCTTGGTTTTATTTTGTTAGTTGGGATATTTTGTAAACACCCTAATGTTTATGGATATCAGCTTGGTATGACAACCCTATGTTTCCAAAGGTCAAACATTCCTCTTTTGCTGTGCTGCTGATGTCAAAAGAAAGCAGAAACATGCATGTCTACAGCTAGAGGGGTTTGGCTTTAATGGCATGAAATTGTCCATAAAATAGACTTAAAAATGAAAGTAAAAGGAAAAAGTCATGGACATTCAGAATTGCCATTTAGCTGAAATGCCTAATATCCTTAAAGGGTGATTTGCATATATCCCACAAGGCCTCTGATGCAAGAGGTTTAAGATATCACACAGTTAGAAGTCTAGCTTTGCTAGATTTTTCTTTTTGTGTTTTTTAACCAGTTGGTTATCTGTGTGACATTTTACTCTGTTTTATTTTGTTAGTTGGGATATTTTGTAGGCACCCTAATGTTTATGGATATCAGCTGGGTATAACAACCCTGGGTTTCCAACAGTCAAACATTCCTCTTTTGCTGTTTTGATGATGTCATAAGAAGGCAGAAATGTGCATGTCCACAGCTAGATGGGTTTGGCTTTAATGGCCTTAAATTGCCCATAAACAGACTAGAAGTAAAAGAAAAAATTATGCATGTTTAGAACTGCCATTTAGCTGAAACACCTAATATCCTTAAAGGTTGATTTGCATATATCCCATGAGGCCTCTGATGCAAGAGGACATTTAGAAGTCTAGCTTTGCTAGATTTTTCTTGTTGTAAAGAGGCAGGAACTACAATTTTAGGGCCGTTGAAAATAATGCCATCTTTCATCAACATTTCATCTCTATAAGGAAAATAAAAATGCACTTCAGGTGGTACACTAGAATGCTTAGATGGCTATCCAACAGTGATGAAGTGGTTGAGCTTTTGCAAAACAGGATTAGTCTTTCTATGATGTCTCAGCTGTTTGAGTCTCACGGTAGAAAGATTATGCACTTCCATGACATTTCTGCATCAAGCTGTTCTGTTGCACTTCTGGGTGATCTGGATAAGGTATCAGCCAGATAAAGAAGTTTGCCTTTTGTATAGACCATTTTGTAATTGTGCTTTTGCAATTTGAGCATCATTCTTTGTAATATTGCTGGAGCAGAATGCATAGGCTTCTTTAAAATAGTGACTAGAGGCTGATGATCACTTTCAATCTGAATAGTTCAACCATAAATATTATCATGAAACTTGGAACATGCAAACACAATTACCAAAAGTTCTTTCTCAATTTGAGCATATTGCATTTCGGTTTGGGTAAGAGTTCTAGATGCATAGGCTACTGGTCTGCCCTCTTGAAGAATATCTGCTCCAAGGCCAAATTTTGAAGCATCACAGGAAAGAGTTACTGGTTCATTGACACCACAGTATCTTAATATAGGTGGGGTGGCAATTTTCTGCTCAAGGTCTTCAAATGAACTCTAGTGTTGTTCTAACCAAGACCATGTAACATTTTCATGTGTCAGCTCTCTCAAAGGCACTGTCAACTCACTGAAGTTTGGTATAAACTTGCTCAAATAGTTGACCATACCAAGAAAATATTATAGAGCTTGAACATTATCCAGTACTGGCATCTCAAGAATGGCTTGCTTAGACTGGTCTGGTCGTAAGCCATTGCTAGTAAATAAATGACCTTCATATGTAATGTCTGGTAGTCTGAATTTGCATTTCAGAGGATTGAACTTTAAGTTCACTCCATGTGCTCTGTCTAGAACCTTCCTGAGGTTTCTGTCATGCTCTGCTTCAACATTGCCTCCGAGCAATTAATCATCTACTATTATGGCACATGTATAACCTGAAAAAAAAATTTGCTCCATTGCACGCTAAAAGACTTTACTTGCAGAATTTATTCCAAATGACATCCTGAAGAATCTAAATTTTCGAAATGGGGTACTAAATGTAGTTAGTGGTAAAGATCAAGCATCACTTGCCAAAATGAACTCTTTGAATCCAAGACAGAAAAAACAGTGGCATTCGGTATTAGGGCTGCAACTTCCTTGACTGTATGGATAGGATGATGAGGTCTCTTTAATGCTTTGTTCAAATCTCTTGGGTCAATGCATATTCTGATTTCATCTTATGAGCTGTTACCATGGACGACACTCATTCAGTAGGTTCTGTAAGTGGACAAATTACATCTTGCTGCACCATTTTATCCAGCTGAGCTATGACTTTGTTCTGCATAGCTATTGGAATGCTTCTTGCTGGTCTGACTGCTGGACTGACCTCTGGGTCTAACTTCATAGAATATACAACTGGAAGTTTGCCTAGCTTGTTATCAGAAACATCAGCATATTCTGAGAAAACAGCATCAGTGAAACTGGAACTGGGACATGTGCTTATATGATGGACTTCTTTGGTAAAGGAAAACATATTCATTCTCAAACGGTCTCTGAGACTCAGTAATGACTGCACAGGTCTTCGGGCTACATAGAATAGTAAGCTGTAACTGTTCCCAGTCAAATAACATGAAAGCACTAATGAGCCTTCAGTTTGAATTTCTTCACTTCCACAAGCAACAAGTTTCAAACAACTGGCCACATTAAGTTGCTTACCAGCTCTCACTTTAGCAAATGTTTCTGCTGACATAACCTTACACTTTGAACCAGTGTCTACTTTGAGCTCAGTGGGTTTACCATTGATCAGGACAGTACAAAACACTTCATTGCCAATAAATCTACTGCATTAATCTTTTCACCAATTACTGATACACCATCTACATCGAAAGTAGGGTTGCAGCTTTCTGTATGATCAACTTGCCTTTTTAAGTGACCCTTCTTTATAACTGAGTGAAGTACATCCAAAAATGAAAAAATTGCAGCAACCACCACTGGATTCCAATATTTAATAACCAGGAACAGTAAAACAGCAATGTATACAAGATAAGCGCTTTCGGGCTGTGCCCTAAGTGCTTTTGGGCTGTGCCCTTCTTCAGTCTTAGAACGTGCTGGAAGACTACGGGTTTTCCCAGCCACATCCACAGGGACTGCAGCTGCCAAATGCATAGGCCTGATTCTGCTATAGCCACATGCTGCATGCTGTCCACATTTGCTCTGGATCCTGCTGAAACCATGCTCTTACCACTTGCAAGCATACTTGTTGGCCTTTCTGTAACTTCATGGATTTGACAAATATCAATAGCATTGCTCAGTGCTAAATCACTATCATGAAGCAAAATCTTTCTTACTGCAGCACTATTAATACCAAACTCAAGGCTGTCCTTTATTAATTCATCATTTAACTCACCAAACCTACACGTTTTAGCTTTGTTTCTCAGATCAGTGATGTAAGTTGCAAACGTTTCTCCTAGCTTTTGATCTCTTGTGTAAAACAAATGTCTTTCTAATGTAACATTTGTCTGGGGGTTGCACATTCCTCTGAATTTGCATTTAAAATACTCAGGGTCTTCCCTTAATTCAGCATGTACAACAATATGATGGTTTCCCCTCTCCTTCTTATACTGCCAGTGCATACACAGATAAACGCTCTCTTTCAGTGGCCATTGACCCAGTTAGGTTTAGCAAAATGAATGCCCAAGTGCATGCATCTTTGTCAGAATAAGCTGCATGTATAAAATATTGTACTCTTGCTCAAATATTCTGCAATTCTCTGCAATATTCTGATCAATACAAGTGGACCTGGTTTGAAAAAATACCTGTGTCATATTAACACATACCAGTGAAGGCTTTTGCACGTTTGCATGAACACACACACATATACATATGCCAGACATTTATGCCAGTACTTGTAACTATGCCCAATAGCACAATACACCTCTGAATAAATGAAATCTGCAAAATAAGTCTACTAGGCACAAGAATACTCTTGAAATCACTATACTCTGAAAAATCACTTCTTATCAGTGTAAGACACATTTCAAAATAACTGCACTGTGCGAATAAACTGGGCAGAAGCAGCTCAGGGAAAAAAACATTTTGAAGTAACAACACTTTGCAAATAAACAGTACACAGTCCACTGAAACTTTGCCAAAATGTATGTACTTTGCTAAATAACTCTGTGCAGTGCAAGAAACACTCTCTAATGGTGAATCGACACCCCCAGCATAAAAAAAAAACTTTTTGAAATGGCTGTATTTTTACTGCACTTCATGAAATAGTTGCACTTTGCACAGAATAAACTCTTCACAGCAAATACACAGTAACAAACATACACTGTAAGCACTTTTACACACTTTGGAATACTTCACATAACTTTAGTTATACCCTGAATAGCTTCAATCAATGCAAAATAAAAGTTTATGCAAAACAGTAATTTGCCAAAAAACATGCAGTCGCCTTGCTTTATTTATGCTTAATAAACTCACTAAACTAGGTATAAATCCGTATGTCACAAGATGGGTTGCCAACTGGCTCACTGACAGAACCCACACTGTAAAAAGTTGGAGACTCCAAATCTGACTTCAAACCAGTGACAAGTGGAGTACCACAGGGTTCAGTCCTCTGACCTCTCCTGTTTGGTATCTACTTCTCTGAAGTACAGGCTAATACAGAAGGTATCTAGCTAATGAAGTTCACAGATGACTTTAAACTAGGAGCCATTGTTGAGTCCCCAAATGATGTGGGCATCCTACAGAAGGGCCTCAATGAGGCAGATGCCTGGTGTCAGAGGCATGGCCTCAAGCTCAATGCCAAAAAGTGCATTGAGCTTGAGACCATGGCTTTGACACCAGGCATCTGTCTCAGTGAGGCTCTTTTGTAGGATGTCCACATCGTTAGAAGTTTCGATTATGGCTCCTAGTTTGCAGTCATCTGCGAATTTAGTTAGCCAGAGACCTTCTGTGTTAGCCTGTACTTCAGAGAAGTAGATACCAAACAGGAGAGGACCCAGAAGTGAACCCTGTGGTACTGCACTTGTCACTAGTCTGAAGTCTGATTTGGAGTCTGCTACTTTCACAGTGTGGGTTCAGTCAGGAAGCCATCTGGAAACCCTCGTGACATAGGGATTTATACCTAGTTTAGTGAGTTTATCTATAATTCCAGAGTGGGGGATGGTGTTGAACGCCTTGGCGAGATATAGATAGGCTGTGTGAACCACCTTACCCTCATCTATGGCTTTAGTGACTGCTTCAAAGAAGTCTATCAGGTTTAGAAGACATGATCTACCTTTTACAAACCAGAACTGTGTGGGGTCCAAAGTTTGGAGATCTCCAATGTCTTTGTTTATGAGTTCCATGATGATACGTTCCATGGCCTTGCAGACCAGGCTCATCAGGCTAATGGGGCGATAGTTCCCGGGGTCTGTTGTCCCCCCCCCCCCTTTGTGGAGTGGGATAACCGTTGCGGTGCGCCATTCAATGGGTATAAAACCTGAGGTGAGGCTATGATTGAACATGGTACTTAGGTGGGGGTGCCAGTTCATTCTGTAGTTCGTGTAGAAGGCAGCCCGAGATGTTGTCAGGTCTCATGGATGCTGTGTTCTTGGCTTTGGAGAGTGAGGTTTTTACCTGTGCAGCCGTGAGTACAGGAACTTTGCATTCTTCCGGTATAAAGATGGGCCCTTTAGGGGGTGAGGGGGGGGTAAAGTTAGCACTGAACCTATCTGCCAGGATGTTGGCAATATCAGTTGGTTCTGTATATTTAGTGTCATTGTGCTGTAACTCAGAGCAGATCTGAGTGTTGCCATTGAGATTCTTGACATAGCTATAGAATGCTTTGTGGTTGTCTTTAGAATCAGTGGTGATTTTGTTTTCATAACTAGCTTTGGAGGATTTTATGAGGGATCTCAGCTTCTTACCTCCCTACCTTCCTCCAATCGTGGGATTTTACTCTTTTTTGCAACAGTTTCTTTCTTCTGTTGTAGAGTTTGTTTATGGCAGAAGACCACCAGATTGGCTTCCTTTTTTTGGAGGATAGCATCTTGGTTCTGTTAGGGATAGCATGATCCATGCACTTGTGTAAGTGCTTATAAAGTGCATTTGTGTAGGATTCAGCAGTCCTACCTCTATTGTCCATTTACCTGGGTGTCATGAAGTTTGCCACTTCTGTCTTAAGAAGCGTGAAGTTGGCTTTGGAGAAATTTTTTACAGTTGTTTTCCTAATGTGGGTGGGAGCGGGATGTGGATGTCCAGGGTGATTAGCTTGTGGTCGGGATCTGACCAACGAAGAGCTGACCTCTGGTGTAGAACAACGGTCGCCCATGTTGGTGATGACCAGGTCTAGGATATTGCTGCCCCTGGTGGGGGTGTGGATAAGCTGATTCAAGGCACTGGAATTGATGATTTCCAGAAAACGCTGAGCAAAAGAGTTGGTACACGAGTAGTTTTCCCAGTTAACTCATTAACCCAGAGTACCTTCTCATGGCGTCTCTGTGCTTAACACTGAGTGCGCCATGAGAAGATACTAATTACAAGCTGTTACCCCCGAGTGCCTTCCACAAGCGTGAGAAACTGTGCTCAAGATTTATAGCTGAGCTTAACGTAAAACACGCTGAAATCTTAACTGAATGTGTAAATTACCTTATATAGTTATGATTCAGCATGTTTTTACGTTAAGTTCACATTAAAGTTCTTGTAGAAAATCATGTTTAAATGTTGTTGATAAAGCAAGTGGTGGCAGCCAATTGGATTCTTGCAATCCAAGCCACCACTTGCATCACACACCTCCTTCTTGGAAACAGATGAATAACGTCCCCCGAAAAAAGTTCAGAAGGTAAGCAAATTACACACCCTAGAGCTGCCCTTGTTTTATGAAAAAAGCTTTTTACAAGACAAAAAAAAACACAAGTTTGACGTGAAAACAGAAAAGTAATTATAATTTTCTATACCAGATTAGCCAGTTTCCAAAACACAGAAACGTGTCCTTCTCCAGCCAAACCCCACAAAAAATACACTAATCCAATTCACGATGATGTCACACGTATAGCTAAGAATTATTAATCAACAGATACGTTGCAGATATGGCACCTCCATCCTTTTACAGGATGGATTGATGAGGTATGTGCGTGTGATAGCAGCTACATCATATTATTCAGAATAGATGCCAATCAGCTGAACAGCCAGCCATGACTTGCAGGACAGCCACTGTTTCTCCCAAAGTGCCAAGAAATGAGAAGCATGGTGCAGTTAAAGAAAAGCTACCCTAGAAGTGCTACATTCTGATCTTTTTGCAATAATAATAAACAAACATTGGCACCAGAACCCAATGAGACTTAATGCTAGACGTAATAGTGATATAATTTTAAGAGAACACAGGGGGGAAAGTTCGTGCTGAACACTTATCAGCTGCACATAAACTTTATACAACTTTCATAAACTTGATCCATGGGCGCCGGAACTGTAGGGCGTGGGGGGTTGAGCTTTTGCATATTAAGCAGCTCATCTTCTATTTAAAAAAAAATATATAGATGCTGTTGAATACGATTTTTTTTAAAACCCGGCAACCACAAATGGCAAGCAAGCGACTAAACTATGCAGCTGTGAATGCCTTCCATTCGATATTCGTGGCTGCATAGTTGCTTGCTTGCTTGCCTTCTATAATGTATTAGTTTCATCTACATATAAAGTATGTTCCACCTTCACATGGAGGGCTCTCATGTTTACTTTCTATCCTACATTGTGGTTTGAAAGGGAGCAGAGATGAGCGATGCTGTCTGCATATTCAGGGAGTCTCCCTTTGGATGTCTGCATCTAAACTTTTGACTGCTAATTTGTCTGCAACCAGCAACATGAAGGACGTAATCAGATGAAGTTCTTGTCTCATGCATGTTACACTTGTACTTACTATTAAATGACCAAACAGAACTTGTAATTGAAATTCTGTTTGGTCATTTAATAGTTAGTAGTATAATTTACAACTAAATCATATGCAGGCAGCGTCTAAGGAACAAACTGCAGCTCTTCGTGAAAGAGTTCACAAAAGGAGAGAACCGGCACCTGTAAGTATCTGGCGACTAGTCGGCAGGATGGGCACTGCCGGAGCTGCTTGTGCAGTTAGAGAACGGTTGCACTAGGTGAGGGTGCCAAGAAGGAACATGTGCAGAGGCAGCCTTAGGGGTGAGGAATCGAGATTCAAGCTCCAGGTGAGAGGTTCATAGATATCTGATCGCTGTGAAGAGCATGTATGTGTGTGTGTTAGTGGTGCTCTTTAGGATCGTAGTGCATTTTGCCTTCACTTCACAATTAACATTTTTGCCATTTTGCCAATATTTGAATATTGTAAAGTAAAAAAAAAAAAAAAACGATTATACGGGCAGTGATTTACATTTATTATGTCAAGGAAATAATATTTGACTTATACTGCTAGATTTGTGAAATGAAATAATTGGGTAATTTTGCACTTGAAGAAAGATTTTCTAATCTGAGAAGCTATAACTCTACATTGCAGGGAAGACAGGAAGTTTCATGGATTTTACTAGGGCAAGACTAGGTGGATGTTAATGACTGTTGTAACTTTAAAAAGGCTAATAAGATGCATTAACTGCCATGTAGAGGCCTGCAAGTTAAGAATCTGATAGATTCATTGGTTCAAGTAGAATGAGTCAGCAGTGCTGAAGTACTGGAATATTAGTTCCTTTAGTTGTTCTTTTTGGTATTGTCTAGGAATGAGAAATAATGCCATCTCATACAAACAGAGGTAACTTGGCATATTGTCTTATGGGGACAGAAGCTATATGGTCTGGAATGAGACAGTATGAAAGACTTGAAGGGTTGGATGTCTAGGCAACCATTATGATCATGTGAGTGGCTGGGGAGGGGGAAATGATAAGGTGAATAAAACCTTTCTTCTTTTCCACTTTTTCTTTTTCCTCTGTTGTCAGGAGTAACCTCAGGAATGGCTTGCCTGGGATTCTTTCAGCTAGGTCGACAATTGTTTTCAGGCACCATTTATTTCATTATTTTTCTTAATTCTATCCAGAAGGTGAAACAATGTTATTGTGATGAAAACTAGTTATTACTCAATGGTCCACTGCAGTGCATGCATTGTTTGCCCATGTAGTACATGTTTATAATCTCCTCTGAAGGGTGGTACGCTCAGGATTGCAGCACCTCCATTCCAGTTATAGTAGATATCTTTGTCGTATGAGCTCTTCCCTATAGCCATTTCACTGTCCAGCAGACAAAGAATGGGGTTTTGTTGAGTTGTGGTTCTTCATAGGATCACAGGAGGTTACTAGCCTAATGGCCCTGGGGGCCTTACAAGCCTAGCCAAGAGTGTATCCCCCAAAACAAACCTCAGTCAGCACCTGTTATCCCTGTCAATGATTGACATAGGTGGAACCCCTGGGACAGATTTGTGGTTTCCCATCCACTCATCAAGGTTGCACTTGAATAGTGTCAGCGAGGTGCTCTGTTTGACGTGTATGGGAAGTCTCTTCCAGAGAAGGAGCAACGTCTGGGAGACAAACCTTTCTCGCCAGCGGGTTTGTTGATGCCGCATATTTGGAGGTGGAGGGGCCTTATCTCGACGCAGAAAAACAAGTTTAAAGAACATCGAAGTTTGACGTGTCATTTTTGAGATCCTGAATTGCAAGTCTTGAGGTAGTTGTAATGTGGACCTCTCTAAATTCTAGGTTGGGATCATAGGCTCTACCTTGAGGTGAGATGACCTGTATTTCTCATTATACTAAGTAGTTCCCTGAGTGAAATAAAGGTTATTACTTGCTGGCTACTACCAGCATGGAGCTACCTTATATTTTAGGATTTGTTCTTCGCTTTGTCAGTCATGTGTGGAATTTAGGTGGGAGGAAGGGCTCTATAATATCTATGTGTTATAGTATTTTACTGAATTACTCAGCTCATCCCCCTACTGATGATAATGAGTCTGTGGTACATAGCTGCACAAGGTAATATAATGAATGCCTATTCAACAGGTTATGTGCAGCAATTATCACCTGTGTCTAAGCATGCATAACTTTGCAGTAATGAAAGGCAGGTCATTACCACATTAGCAATAAGTGCAGTTACAATATAGCATTGAGTCATTATCACTTTTCACGTAAAATACATAAGTAGAAGTCGTTATCACATTGATGAATGCACAAGCCAGAATGTGTTTTTTTCTCTTTGGAGTCATTGCAAGCTACCTCCCTCATTCTTCATCAACTACCTACCCTCCAAACCCCCTGATTTTTTCTGTGTGTGTGTGTGTGTGTGTGTGTGTGTGTGTGTGTGTGTGTGTGTGTGTGTGTGTGTGTTTGTGTGTGTGTGTGTATATATATATATATATATATATATATATATATATATATATATATACGTCTGCGCATATATGTGTGTATATAAATATGTATGTACATAATGTACTTGCACCTATATACATATACACACACACATATATATGCACGTATATATCTTGTCAGACTGACTACTTCACTTTGTGATCAGTATGACAGCGGTATGACATCGGTCTCTCTTGGGAGCTAGGGTGATGAATCTGCATATTTTGGCTGCAGTTTATTTAGAGGCGATTTCTTTTTCTTTTTTTACAGGTGTATGGAGTGGTAGCGAGGCATATGACCCTTGGGGCTGACTGGCCAGCTTTTGTGCTATTCAAAACAGTGGCTGTACGTTTCATTACGGTGCATGTACATGGCAGGAAATGTGACTGGATGGTCATTTGGAAAATGTTTCATTCAGGTGCTTGTACATACATCAACACTTTATTCAAGGGGTCTCTTGGGTGACTGCTTCATTTCAGGTCTTGTTTCTGGCACCAATCATTTGTTTGGGTGATACCCTCTTGGAGGATGTCCACATCAGTAGAGGAATTGATGACAGCGGCCAGCTTGCAGTCATCTGCAAACCTGGTCAGCTATAGCCCACTGATTTTGGCCTGCACCTCAGAAAAGTATATCCCAAACAACAGAGGCCCCAAGACCAATCCCTGGGGTACAGCACCTGTTACAGGTCTACTGCTCGAGGTGGCTTCCTCTATTTTGACTAGGTGCATTCTGTCAGTGAGCCAGTTTGCTACCCATCTCTAACATACAGATTGATGCCTAGTTGAGAGAGATTATCTATTATTCTCAAGTGGGGAATAGTATCGAAAAATTTGGCCAGGTCAGGTGAGCATGTCAGTGTGTCAAGTAATACCTCATTTTGAAGACAGTATTGATAGTTCCAACATGGTAAAAAAATTGTGCCTGTATGTTGTACACATGTGCAGATATCAAAGTTTGCTTCGGACTTAGGTTATGGAAATTATGATTTTGTTTTCATATTTTGGTAAATAACTTTGCAAGGGAGCATCTGAATGTGCTAAGTAATACCTCATTTTGAAAACAGTACTGATAGCTCTAACATGGTAAAAGAATTGTGCCTGTATGTTGTACTCGTGTGCAGATATCAACGTTTGTTTAGGACTTAGGTTATGGAAATTGATTTTTTTCATATTTTGGTAAATAACTTTGCAAGGGAGCCTCTGAATATGTCAAGTAATACCTCATTTTGAAGACAGTATTGCTGGTTCCAAAATGGTAAAATAATTGTCTGTATGTTGTACATGTGTGCAAATATCAAAGTTTGTTTTGGACTTAGGTTAAGGAAATTATGATTTTTTTTTCATATGTTGGCAAATAACTTTGCAAGGGAGCATGTCAGTGTGCCAAGTAATACCTCATTTTGAAGACAGTGTTACTTCTTACAACATGGTAAAAGAACTGTGTCTGTGCACTGTACATATATACAGATATCACAGTTTGTTTAGTCTTGTACGATTATGAAAATTATACATTTCCAATACTTCTCATTATTATGCCCATATCTTTGCAACAGAGCATGGTGATCACACAAATGATGCATCATTTTGAAGCTGACATTCAGACGCACAACTTCTACACTGATATGTAGGCTCTGTCTGTTACATATGATGAGATATTATGCTTTGTTTATTTACCAATTATGAGAAATGTTATATTAATCATATTTATGTGAATATCTCCAGAAAGGAGCATCACACAGTAATGGTTAAGGTATCATTTTAAAGCTGACATTCATACTAACAAAATAAATACAAATTGTATGGGTCTACATGGTATATTGACCAAGATATTGTGCTTTGCTTTTCCAGAAAGGTAAACAATATGCACGATATCAACATTCCTTGCCAGATATTTAATAATGACTTTAATATGCACTATCAACATTAACACTGTCGGAAAGGTCAGTGTCTGCTGAACAACTTTCGCGTTTACATTTTTAGTCTAGCTCTTATAGTTAAAGAGTTATAAACATTTGTTTTTTGTATGGTGTTAGAAATGGATTTTCTGAAAATGAGCTCAGGCTGCACTGTTGTTCCTATGGTGGAATTAAGAAGGCAGCTTTTTCTGAGGTGCTCCGGAGTGAATGAGTTAAAAGTGGGGTAGTTGAAACCACCCATTGTTAGGGTGTTGGGTTGTACCTTAATATTTTCCAGTGTATCAAGAAAAGAGGAGTGGGAATCCTGGGGCATGGTGGGGGGTCTGTAGCAAGCTACAATCTGGATTGCGGTTTTGCCCAGAGTTAGTTGAACTTGGATAATCTCGGATGCATTATGCTGAGCAACTAGCTTGGAGGTGTGGATATCCTTAACGAATATGGACACGCCTCCACCTTTAGTGTTTCGGCCCGGGTTTGGTGGCAAAAAGATGTGGTATGAATTATAGCCTGGTAATGCAGGGGTGCTCTCTGGAGCTTTTAACCAGGTCTCTGTCACTGCACAGATGTCGATGTTCTCCATTTTAAGGAGTGCCTCAAGTCAGTGCATTTTGAGATTTAGACTTCTAGCATTGAGTAGCATTACCCTCAGATTTTGCTTGCTTGTACCTGTTATGGTGGTGAATTTGTCATTTGAATCTTGCCTAAAAAAGGCACTATAGGGGTGGCAAGAGCCTTTGCCAGTATCCAAAATCCCAAGGGCGAGAGGTACAGGCCATCTCTGGCAAAGCAGCATGGTCTGTCAATCATGTCATCCCAGGCCGACAGACACTGGATTCCCTTAGAATGACACCAGAAGCTTAGCCAATTGTTAAAGTCAATCATTTTGTCCTTGTACTGTGGTATCATTCTGGGTGATAGCAAGATGCTACTCAGGGCTAGGGTCATACCTGCCTGGGCTACAAGATCGGAGAGCTCCACCATGTCTCTTTTCATGAAGTCCAGGGAGGTACATCTCAGGTCATTCACACCAACATGGACAATGACAGAGATGAATTTGTACTTGTTGTGGAGTGACCTGAGTGCGTGCGTTATGTGGCAGATCCTGGCACCCAACAGGCAGCTGACAGTAACTTTCTCCTTGTTTAGCCTGGTGAATGGAACATCAGTGTGCCTGACTATAGAGTCACCTATGACTAGAGTGTTGGGTACGTTGTTATGCCTTATGGGCTGTAGTTGAGTGGTACACGGAGTTTGTGTGCTATGTTGTGTTGGGGGTGGAGGTTGCTTGCATTTCTGCTTTGGAGGTCTCAGTTGTTTGGGCAGATTTTTACTGAGAGCCTCCACGAATGTAGGTGTGTGTGTTTTGTGCTTCTGTGTGTGTGTGTGTGTGTGTGTTTTGGTGGTGCAGGTTTTGAGGGACTATGTGATGAGTGTGGTGGGGTACAAGTGTTTACCTTCTCCTCTTGACTGTCTAGTCCAGTCTTCGGTGAAGAGAACCTTGCTTCCAATTTGGCTATATAAGTGCATCTCTCACAGGTCGTAGTGTTGGGTGGTAGAAAGACAGGGCTGTCTGTGTACATGAGGCAACTGCTGCACTGCCCCAAGATGTCCAGATTCATCGGGTAGGCAGGAGAGAACACCGGGAGCTGACCTTTAGACATGTCTGGATAGGTGCTTATTTATTAAGTACTAAAAACTGTTTTCCTCTAGACAAGTGAAGAAAGTTGAGTGCTGTAGTAATTTGTAGCTTACTTAGTGCTTACAATAAGTTCTGAACAATTGCTGAGCTCAAAGAAACAGATTTGAGTGCTAAAACTAAAAAGCTGGCTAGTTGCAAGGGAAAATTTGAAGAGCAGACTTTATGGCACCAGGAATAGTTTAACCCTAGTTAAGTGGGGGGTGGGTGGGCTCAGGAGCTCACAAACAGTCCTGGACACAGCAAATCCATATCTGGACAAGACCTGCCACAGGAAAGGGGGAAGCAAGCTTAGAATTTTTTTTTTTTCAGTAAAAAATTTTTTTTTCAGTAAAGTGGAAATGGAGAAAGCTGGAACAGAAGTTAATTCAACGTTAAGAATCTGAGTGGGTTGGCCTTCACAAATGTTCTCTATTAGATTGAATGAACTAATGACACTAGACTGGGAGGTGGGTCACAGATCAAATATACAGTATGGGCGGGCAACTGCAAAGCCACCAAGTACAAGAACACCACAACACTATGGAGGGTGGGTGGAAAAAATTACAGTTCCTAGCTGTAGCACACTAAATGAAAGTTTTAAACAGATCAAGGAGCAAGCAGACTCTAGAGAATGCTTTTAACTGTAAACAGACAATTATAGTAATGCACACTATTACAGTTCCTAGCTGTAGAACACAGAAACCTCAAAAAATCAAAAATGCACAGAAAAGCTTGGATTGATAACTCACAAACAGAAAATACAACTCTCAGTATGAAAAAGCAGTTTACAGTTAAGTAGTTCAGTAAACATGCAATTAGAGTAATGAAACAGTATCTAGCAATGAAAAATACAGTTAAAACAGTATAAAACTGTACATAAATGCAGTGAAACAATAAAAAAGCTTTATAACAGCGCAAAATGTAGTAGAGCAACTGTATAGCACAATTATAAGTATTTCAGAAGTGTAGTTCAGTGAAATAAGTGTAAGAAATAACTTATCCTGCTCTTGGAATCTTAAGGAATTTCCGCTTAGTTTCAGTAATGAAATACAATCCATAGCCTGATAAATATAAGCACAACTTTTTCAAGACACAGGATTTATATACCAGTAAGGATGGAAGAGTTAGAAGATCAAATTACTACTCAGCCCCTGCTATTACCCAATCACTCGTACTACAGGAGGTCAGGAGGCCTTGCAGACTATCAGCAGAAAATGGCTGCCAGAAACACAGGAAACTCAAACAAAACTACCAAGCCTAGACAACAGGCCTCTGTTGTGTGTGTTAGGAGAGAAATGGCTCATTTGGGTTCTCATCATAGCATTGTATTGCCAGTATACAAGAACAAAATGATACTCACAAGTGTGGATAGTACAGAGGCATAAAACTGTTGTCACACTGAAAGAAAGTGCTGGTAGAAAGAAAGATGTGCATTGAGCAGTTCAGATACAGGTCAGGATGCAACACAACCAACCTGATGTTTGCAGTGAGACAGGTAGGGAGAAGAAGCTGGAGATGAGCAAAATGTCCAACTGGAGATTCCAGGACTTGGAAGTAGATGTTGGACAGACAGGAGGAAGGGAAGGGGGACAAGAATATCCAGCCAAGGATGGAGGGATTGCATGAGAGAAGAGGTGCACCAGGCAGGTATGAGTGCTGAAGTTTACAGAGGGTCTCTGAATCAAAAGAAGTGGAACGAGTTCATGGGACACACAGACCCAATGGAAAAAATAGGGAAAAAAGATGTTAATGATGATAATGGGATCCCTTTTCACTAATGTGGTGCTCTAAAAAAGATGTTAATGATGATAATGGGATCCCTTTTTCATTAATGTGGTGCTCTAAAAAAGATGTTAATGATGCTAATGGGATCTCTTTTTCATTAATGTGGTGCTCTAAAAAAAGATGGTAATTATGATAATGGGATCCCTTTTTCATTAACGTAGTGCTCTAAAAAAGATGTTAATGCTGATAATGGGATACTTTTTTATTAATATGGTGCTCTAAAAAGATGTTAATGATGATAATGGGATCCCTTTTCATTAATGTGATGCTCTAAAAAGATGTTAATGATGATAATGTGATCTCTTTTTCATTAATGTGGTGCTCTTAAAAAGATGTTAATGATGATAATGGGATCCCTTTTTCATTAATGTGGTGTTCTAAAAAAGATGTTGATGATAATGGGATCCCTTCTTCATTAATGTGGTGCTCTAAAAAATATGTTACTGATAATGTGATCCCTTTTTATTAATGTGGTGCTCTAAAAGATGTTGATGATAATGGGATCCCTTTTCATTAATGTGGTGCTCTAAAAAGATGTTAATCATGATAATGGGATCCCTTTTTCAATAATGTGGTGCTCTAAAAAGATGTTAATGATGATAATGGAATCCCTTTTTCAATAATGTGGTGCTCTAAAAATATGTTGATAATGGGATCCCTTTTTCATTAATGTGGTGCTCTAAAAAAAGTGATTTCTCCTTTCCACCTGGTGAATCTGGGCATACTGGGGCAATGCAGCAATTGCCTCATGTACACAGACAACCCTCTCCTCCTACCACCCAACACTACAACCTCGAGAGATGCACTTACATAGCCAAACTGGAAGCAAAGCTCTCTCCACCCAAGATTGTGCTAGACAGTCAGGAGGAGAAGTTTAATGCCTGCATTACACCTCAAGCAACCCATAGCCCTTCAAAACTCATGCCTACAACATCCACACATAGTAACACTAAGAAGAATGCAGAGGCACAGCAAACTAATGGGTATAGTATTCTCATCCTAAGGGGTGGTGAAAGCCACACACACTCTGGCTAGGCTTATAAATGTCCTAGGGCAGATAGCCTAGTATGAACCTATGAACCTATAATGGGATCCCTTTTTATTAATGTGGTGCTCTAAAAAAGATGTTAATGATGATAACGGGATCCCTTTTTCACTAATGTGGTGCTCTAAAAAAGATGTTAATGATGATAATGGGATCCTTTTTCATTAATGTGGTGCTCTAAAAATATGTTAATGATGATAATGGGATCCCTTTTTCACTAATGTGGTGCTCTACAAAAGATGTTGATGATAATGGGATCCCTTTTTCATTAATGTGGTGCTCTAAAAAGATGTTAATGATGATAACGGGATCCCTTTTTCATTAATGTGGTGCTCTAAAAAATATGTTAATGATGATAATGGGATCCCTTCTGCATTAATGTGGTGCTCTAAAAAGATGTTGATGATAATGGGATCCCTTTTTTATTAATGTGGTGCTCTAAAAAGATGTTAATGATGACAATGGGATCCTTTTTTCATTAATGTGGTGCTCTAAAAAAGATGTTGATGATAATGGGATCCCTTTTTCATTAATGTGGTGCTCTAAAAAAGATGTTACTGATGATAATGGGATCCATTTTGCATTAACGTGGTGCTCTAAAAATATGTTAATGATGATAATGAGACCCCTTTTTCATTAATGTGATGCTCTAAAAAAAGATGTTAATGATGATAATGGGATCCCTTTTTCACTAATGTGGTGCTCTAAAAAAGATGTTATTTATGATAATGGGATCCCTTTTTCATTAATGTGGTGCTGTAAAAAGATGTTAATGATGATAACGGGATCCCTTTTTCATTAATGTGGTGCTCTAAAAAAGATGTTGATGATAATGGGATCCCTTTTTTATTAATGTGGTGCTCTAAAAAGACGTTAATAATGATAATGTGATCCTTTTTTCATTAATGTGGTGCTCTAAAAAAGATGTTGATGATAATGGGATCCCTTTTTCATTAATGAGGTGCTCTAAAAAGATGTTAATGATGATAATGGGATCCCTTTTGCATTAATGTGGTGCTCTAAAAAAAGATGGTAATTATGATAATGGGATCCCTTTTTCATTAACGTAGTGCTCTAAAAAAGATGTTAATGCTGATAATGGGATACTTTTTTATTAATATGGTGCTCTAAAAAGATGTTAATGATGATAATGGGATCCCTTTTCATTAATGTGATGCTCTAAAAAGATGTTAATGATGATAATGTGATCTCTTTTTCATTAATGTGGTGCTCTTAAAAAGATGTTAATGATGATAATGGAATCCCTTTTTCATTAATGTGGTGTTCTAAAAAAGATGTTGATGATAATGGGATCCCTTCTTCATTAATGTGGTGCTCTAAAAAATATGTTACTGATAATGTGATCCCTTTTTTATTAATGTGGTGCTCTAAAAAGATGTTGATGATAATGGGATCCCTTTTCATTAATGTGGTGCTCTAAAAAGATGTTAATCATGATAATGGGATCCCTTTTTCAATAACGTGGTGCTCTAAAAAGATGTTAATGATGATAATGGAATCCCTTTTTCAATAATGTGGTGCTCTAAAAATATGTTGATAATGGGATCCCTTTTTCATTAATGTGGTGCTCTAAAAAAAGTGATTTCTCCTTTCCACCTGGTGAATCTGGGCATACTGGGGCAATGCAGCAATTGCCTCATGTACACAGACAACCCTCTCCTCCTACCACCCAACACTACAACCTGCGAGAGATGCACTTACATAGCCAAACTGGAAGCAAAGCTCTCTCCACCCAAGATTGTGCTAGACAGTCAGGAGGAGAAGTTTAATGCCTGCATTACACCTCAAGCAACCCATAGCCCTTCAAAACTCATGCCTACAACATCCACACATAGTAACACTAAGAAGAATGCAGAGGCACAGCAAACTAATGGGTATAGTATTCTCATCCTAAGGGGTGGTGAAAGCCACACACACTCTGGCTAGGCTTATAAATGTCCTAGGGCAGATAGCCTAGTATGAACCTATGAACCTATAATGGGATCCCTTTTTATTAATGTGGTGCTCTAAAAAAGATGTTAATGATGATAACGGGATCCCTTTTTCACTAATGTGGTGCTCTAAAAAAGATGTTAATGATGATAATGGGATCCTTTTTCATTAATGTGGTGCTCTAAAAAAGATGTTAATGATGATAATGGGATCCCTTTTTCACTAATGTGGTGCTCTACAAAAGATGTTGATGATAATGGGATCCCTTTTTCATTAATGTGGTGCTCTAAAAAGATGTTAATGATGATAACGGGATCCCTTTTTCATTAATGTGGTGCTCTAAAAAATATGTTAATGATGATAATGGGATCCCTTCTGCATTAATGTGGTGCTCTAAAAAGATGTTGATGATAATGGGATCCCTTTTTTATTAATGTGGTGCTCTAAAAAGATGTTAATGATGACAATGGGATCCTTTTTTCATTAATGTGGTGCTCTAAAAAAGATGTTGATGATAATGGGATCCCTTTTCATTAATGTGGTGCTCTAAAAAAGATGTTACTGATGATAATGGGATCCATTTTGCATTAACGTGGTGCTCTAAAAATATGTTAATGATGATAATGAGACCCCTTTTTCATTAATGTGATGCTCTAAAAAAAGATGTTAATGATGATAATGGGATCCCTTTTTCACTAATGTGGTGCTCTAAAAAAGATGTTATTTATGATAATGGGATCCCTTTTTCATTAATGTGGTGCTGTAAAAAGATGTTAATGATGATAACGGGATCCCTTTTTCATTAATGTGGTGCTCTAAAAAAGATGTTGATGATAATGGGATCCCTTTTTTATTAATGTGGTGCTCTAAAAAGACGTTAATAATGATAATGTGATCCTTTTTTCATTAATGTGGTGCTCTAAAAAAGATGTTGATGATAATGGGATCCCTTTTTCATTAATGTGGTGCTCTAAAAAGATGTTAATGATGATAATGGGATCCCTTTTGCATTAATGTGGTGCTCTAAAAAGATGTTAATGATGATAATGGGACCCATTGTTCATTAATGTGATGCTCTAAAAAAGATGCTAATGATGATAATGGGATCCCTTTTTCACTAATGTGGTGCTCCAAAAAAAGATGTTAATGATGATAATGCGATCCCTTTTTCATTAATGTGGTGCTCTAAAAAGATGTTAATGATGATAACGGGATCCTTTTTCATTAATGTGGTGCTCTAAAAAAGATGTTAATGATGATAACGGGATCCCTTTTTCATTACTGTGGTGCTCTAAAAAAGATGTTATGATAATGGGATCCCTTTTTCATTAATGTGGTTCTCTAAAAAAAGATGTTAATGATGATAATGGGATCCCTTTTTCATTAATGTGGTGTTCTAAAAAAGATGTTTATGATAATGGGATCCCTTTTTCATTAATGTGGTGCTCTAAAAAAGATGTTAATGATAATGGGATCCCTTTTTCGTTAATGTGGTGCTCTAAAAAAGATGTTAATGATGATAATGGGATCCCTTTTCATTAATGTGGTGCTCTAAAAAGATGTTAATGATGATAATGGGATGCCTTTTTCAATAATGTGGTGCTTTAAAAAAGATGTTAATTATGATAATGGGATCCCTTTTTCAATAATGTGGTGCTCTTAAAAAGTTGTTGTTGATAATGGGATCCCTTTTTATTAATGTGTTGCTCTAAAAAAGATGTTAATGAATATAACTGGATCTCTTTTTCATTAATGTGGTGCTCTAAAAAGATATTAGTGATGATAATGGGATCCCTTTTTCATTAATGTGGTGCTCTAAAAATATGTTAATGATGATAATGGGATCACATTTTCATTAATGTGGTGCTCTAAAAAAGATGTTAATGATGATAACGGGATCCCTTTTTCACTAATGTGGTGCTCTAAAAAAGATGCTAATGATAATGGGATCCTTTTTTCACTAATGTGGTGCTCTAAAAATATGTTAATGATGATAATGGGATCCCTTTTTCATTAATGTGGTGTCTAAAAAGATGTTAATGATGATAACGGGATCCCTTTTTCATTAATGCGGTGTTCTAAAAAAGATGTTAATGATAACGGGATCCCTTTTTCATTAATGTGGTGCTCTAAAAAAGATGTTAATGATAATGGGATCCCTTTTCATTAATGTGGTGCTCTAAAAAGATGTTAATAATGCTAATGGGATCCCTTTTTCAATAATGTGGTGCTTTAAAAAAGATGTTAATTATGATAATGGGATCCCTTTTTCAATAATGTGGTGCTCTAAAAAAGATGTTGATGATAATGGGATCCCTTTTTATTAATGTGGTGCTCTAAAAAAGATCTTAATGATGATAATTGGATCTCTTTTTCATTAATGTGGTGCTCTAAAAAGATATTAATGATGACAATGGGATCCCTTTTTCATTAATGTGGTGCTCTAAAAATATGTTAATGATGATAATGGGATCACATTTTCATTAATGTGGTGCTCTAAAAAAGATGTTAATGATGATAACGGGATCCCTTTTTCACTAATGTGGTGCTCTAAAAAAGATGCTAATGATAATGGGATCATTTTTTCACTAATGTGGTACTCTAAAAAATATGTTAATGATGATAATGGGATCCCTTTTTCATTAATGTGGTGTCTAAAAAGATGTTAATGATGATAATGGGATCCCTTTTTCATTAATGTGGTGCTCTATGAAAGATGTTAATGATGATAACGGGATCCCTTTTTCATTGTTGTGGTGCTCTAAAAAAGATGTCATGATAATGGGATCCCTTTTTCATTAATGTGGTGCTCTAAAAAAGATGTTAATGATGATAATGGGATCCCTTTTGCATTAATGTGGTGCTCTAAAAAATATGTTAATGATGATAATGGGATCCCTTTTTCATCAATGTGGTGCTCTAAAAAGATGTTAATGATGATAATGGGATCCTTTTTCATTAATGTGGTGCTCTAAAAAAGATTTTAATGATGATAATGGGATCTCTTTTTCATTAATGTGGTGCTCTAAAAAGATGTTAATGATGATAATGGGATCCCTTTTTTATTAATGATGTGCACCCTAACCTTTTTCCCAAAAGCCCTCTGTCTGCAAAAAGGATCTGCATTTGTTTACAGGGAAAGTTTGACTAGGGCAATATTTTGTCCCATTGCTTGAGGAAGTTCATTACCTAAAGGACAACAAATGAATAAATATACCTGTGTCCACTTTCTTCAGATTTCCTCCATTATAAAACAGTAATTCACTTTACTTCCAAAGAATAAAAACTTAAAGGAAATCCTCCTCTACCAATATCACATTTATAACTCAGACCTAAGGGAAGCCTTTACTGATACACAACCCAAAGCAAGTATTTTTGTAGTGTTTGGCACACTGACTACTGAAATTATATTTATACAGTACACAAGTCCATATCTTGGTCCTTTTCAAAGTCGGCAACATCTCATTCACCTGTCAGAAAGGCAAAAAAGGGAATAAGGGGGTTTATTAATTCTTCTTCTCATGTTTAAACTACCTGCCAAGCCAAATATAGCACAATATACAGGATTAGTAACAATCAACATAACTACTGAAGGAGGGAGATGCTACCTCCTGCACAGGTAGAGCTCCTAACAATGGAGGCAGGTGACTGCCAGGCCATGGAACTTAATTGCACCTGTCTGGTTTCAGTTTTTTATGTTTGTTTGTATATTTACTTTAAGATTATTTTGCTGCCCTACATTTATCCTTGTTTTTTTTTTTTTTTTTTTACTCTAGTCATTGATGTTTCTGTAATAATGTTCAAGTTACTAGTTTTTGTAAAGTGCTTAGTTCTAAGCACTAAATAAACTTTAACTGAGGCTCGGTACTGTTTTCTCTCACTATTCTTTAAACATTCCCAGCATAGCAAAATAATGCAAAACCAGCTTGAGTAGTATAAACCTTATACATCACACAGCTTCTTCATTCAGCTAATAATCAATCAATTAAATCAATCAATGACAACACTCTGCATGCCCACCAGGGACATCACACAACTTCACCACTCAAATAATCAATCAATGACAACACTGTATGAAAGGTAATGAATCATAACACACTGCATGCCCACCAGGGACATCACACAACTTCACCATTCAACTAATAATCAATCAATCAATCTATCAATCAATTGACAACACTGAAATGTAATGAATCCAAACACACTGTCTGCCCACCAGGACTAATTCAAGTGAAAATCATTAGCACTTATTTAACCTCTTCACATCAGGTTAATAGTTCATGTAAAGAATATACAAACAGTGCATCATTAAAATATCTTAAACCATATGAGCACCTGCACCTGATCGGCATTATTCTTATTTACCTTAATACACAACATAACATTATTATGAAATTCTTAAATTCTTTAACTGTGTGTATATGCATAATGACCAATTTGTATCAGTCTATATAGTTGTGTAGTAACCCCAATTCATTTCAAAAGTATAACTCTCAATATGGGAAGGTGGCCTAATGATTAAGGTGTTTGTCTTACAAACACAAGGTGCAGGGTTTGTCTCTCACAAGTGATAACTGGCTAGGCTTAAAGTGGCTCGCAAGGGCAGTTAGATTAGTACTAATCTATGAACCTATGACCTTAAGAGCGACTTATCCCCAAAAATTCAATTATTAGCTGATGGCTTATTGTTAACTAGGGGCGACATCAAAACATCTTTAGATCACTTACTTAATGGTCTAGACCTATTTGAAAACCTATCAGGTTTAAAATTTAACCACAACAAAACCCAAACCCTTTTAATAAATAAAAATGTCACTAACAGAATGAGAAACCACAAACACTTTAACTGGGATATTACACAAATTAAATACCTGGGCATCTCTATCAATTCAAACCTCAATGAAACAATCTCTATAAATTACAAAAGTGTGATAAACACAATTATTAATCTTACAGACAATTGGAACAGAATTTTTTTACTTTCAAAAACAAGACTAATAATAATTAAAATGATATTACTACCCAAAATTCTTTACATTAGCTAGTCTCTAATCATTCCCTCACTTAAGAAAGTTACAAAAAAGATTAACAATATTTTATTAAAAATTTCTCTGTCACGTTAACAAGGCCAGGATAGCTCTGCAATGACACACTGCAAGTTGGGAAGATGGAGGCATTAGTTTCCCTAATGTTGATTTTTTTATATGAATGCCACCATCTTTAATATAATTTTCTTATGGATAAATTCCTCAAACACTTCATATTGGAAATGAATACATGAAAAAATCTTATTAAACAACAACAAAATGTTACTTGAACCCCTTATTAAAATAGATATAAATATCTTTATATGGTCATTAAAAATATACATGCAAGAAAACAAACAGAAATTAAAATCCTGCTCTCTCATCAACCTAATAATAATAAACTTTAAAATATTTACTCAATCTAACCATTTAATTAAAAACTTATTCATATCTGCCTTTCTAATTGCTTACACTAATGAGTGTTTAATCTCCTTTGATATAATTAAAATGTTTCAATTTAAAGAGAGTAACTTGCTATACTGGAACCAATTTTTGTCTACAAACAAAATTCATTCAGCTAATTATTTACTTGCTAGGTATGGTCAACACAAAAGCAACTGGCTAGATATACAAACCTGTAGAGAATTCTTCTTTAACAAAATTATATTTACAAACTCATGGAAATAATACACTTACAATTCTGGAATTAATGTTTAATATTATTAATGGCTCTCTAAGAAGCACCTCATTCAAATCTTTGATTTATAAAACCATTAAATTTTATTTCAGTTTTACAGATGCCTCTTACTGGAAGTACTTTACCAAAATAAAGAATTCACTACCAATAATAAAAAACTCTTCCTAAAACAATAGAAAAAACAATAATCTCCCCCTACTGGAGGACATACAGTTGAAAATGTCTTTAAAGACGCTACTTGACACCACAATGAACTGCAAAAATACATACAAAGAACAATATGAAATGCTAGAGATGCTATTCAGTTGATGCTGATTGGTATCATATGATTGTTGCTTGTAAAATGTTATCTTTATTTTGGAACAAATTCAGAAATTTCTGTAATGATTTATGGACTGATAATTGTATAATTTCCGATTCTCTCATCCTATTCAATGTGCCAATTCCAGAGGTTGTACCCAAAACTCAAGTACACATATTCTGGTCAATCCTTGCAGTTGCAAGGAAAGTTGTAACAAAACATTGGAAAACAAATTCTTCTCTCTCTTTTAACAACAAATGTATTTATGTAGCCAAATCACTGTGTGATAAACAAATTCCTAGCATAAAGCTGAAAACAAAAAGCTCAATACATAAATTAATTGCTTGGGAAAAGTTGCATTTATTATTGCTGAAATTTTAGTTGATTTCCTGAATGTATACAAATGTATAACTTTGTTATGGATTCTATATACAGTTCTTTTTTTAGTTATGTTTGTAAATATTGTCCTTATTAAAATAGAAAACATTGTTGAAAAAAAAAGTACAACTTTCAATGAGAAAAAAATTAATAACCAACCATCTAAGCCAAATGTTATTTTTTTATCGGTATTACACTGGTAAAACATTTTAGCTATCTTATTTATAAAGTACCTCTTTAGGTTACTCAGTTCATACAATTCAAGCAGACCCATCATGCCTTTCAAGCTATTTGATTCTAAGGGCCATACTTCTGAATGTATGTATGGCTTTTATCATTCTAATCCTTTTTGTCGCCCAATTCATACTCTATTTCATCAATATCTCACAGCTTAACAGTGTTCATCTTTTCCTGTTCAGCCAGCAGTTCTTTTATTTTCATAACTGCTTCATCCAGATTCTCAGAAGTTCATACCTACCAGTCCAAAACACTTTTTAAAGTAGCAGGAAGTGAGTTTATACCTCAGGTTTCTCTGTTTCCATCCCTTTACTGCTTCAACTAATCAAAAATGATGACTTAAAGTACCCCATGAATAGTCAAGTTCAACTTATACGGGACTCCCATCCAGTGTTAGCCTACAACCAGGTTACTAAGACCACCACAACATGCCAGAAATCTTGGCACTGTTGTCCTACATAACTCACATCTACCTTCCATGTCCATCATTTGCAAGACATTCTCCCCACCGAGTCCACTGTAAACTCTATTCATTCTGCCATCTTGACTTTCACAGACTCCATCAAGCATGATCCCTCCTCACTTTCCAAGATTCTAAATGATGTCATCGTTCAGTGCCTTCCTTACCCTCCATTCCTATTAGTTGGTTTTCAATGTGCTCAGTTTGATTTGCCACTTCTACTGCCTTCCTCATATCTCAGATACTTTTTATTTAAGAGGAACCTGGGCCTTCTGTTCATCATGAAAAACTTTTCATCTCTACTGCAATCACTTCCAGACACATAAACAGCTCTGGTATATTCCACAGTTCAGTCTGCTACTTTCAAGCAGTCACCTTCATAATATTTAATTGTATCGTCTTGGTTCTCTCCTTGATGGACAAAAACAGTCTGGTCACCATATTCCAGCTCGGAACTTAACCTTTAAAAACCTCCAATTCACTAACAAACTCCATTGTTTCCATCTCTTATTGCTATAAGACAACTTCATCCTTCAAGGGACGAAAAGCTGCACTTACAGGTTAAGTTAACCTGCATTTAAGAGGTTAATTTACAACTTAGCAGTTTTAATTGAGAATGTAACAGATTTCAAGTACCATTAGGTTTCAACAGTTTTTACTTCTGATTAACATGTCCAACCCAAATAAGGCAGGGAAAGAAACATTTAGAAAGGGTAAAGAAACTGCAGCCAAAGGCCAAGATATGATGACTAGATTCTGTATGTTTTTTTGTAAAGCCCTTACCTGCCTGGGACCAATATTCTGCATCAAATTGGGATGCTTTCAAATTTTTGAAGGGCTGGTACACCTATCCCTAGTGAGCCATCTCCATCCTGTGCCCATCCCCAGTGAAATTAACTTAAAACTATAACTGGGAAAACCCAAACAATAATCACATACTTACTGCTGGTTCTGGTACCAGGAACCAGTATTTGCTGCACCATCATCCCTTCTTTGGTGTCACAAGGTGAAACTGTCTCAAAGTTCTTAATATATAACCAAAGATGATCCACTGGGATGTTATACCCTGTAAATAAAATAAAAATAAGAATAAAATTAAACTGTATGCTTTCACTGACTTCTAAACTATATGTGTGTGTGTGTGTGTGTGTGTGTGTGTGTGTG